>NW_028261381.1:94231385-94384794 GCF_051295495.1 Thamnophis sirtalis
TTTAATACATACATTATAATAACATTTCAATTATAGGTCCCTTCAGTGTTTTTTATTTTTAAAAAATCTTTGATATTTTATATGTCACCTCATTTGCAACAAAATAAAACCACATTATCCTTCCTCTTGAAAGAGCCTAACATAGAGCACAAAATAATAAAATTCAGCACCACTATAGAACTATTTCAAATAGTACAATAAAGTAGCCTTTAAAAATATCACTTACATGTATGGCTGAATTGGTTGATAAATTCTACTTGGTTGGTTTTTAAAACTAAGGATAAGTTTACATGAGTGCTAAGAGGAAGGAAGAAAAACGTTTCAATCCATTTTTGCTTAGTTCTCCTTTTTTGTATAAAGTTATTTTATTTAAAACACCTCTAAACACATGTATTTTAATCCTGCTCACACTCATCAATAAATTCCGATTGGGCATTTGATACAGAATATCAGCATTATCATATAATAGTATGAAGATCAGACAATGAGCTGAATGGGAGAGATGGAATTCAGGTTAATGATATTTATGATATCGTTGACATAAAAAGTAAATAGCATGGGGACCAAAAAAAGTAACCTTGCTTAAACTCCTCTGATAGTGGCCATAGGCATGATCAGCTCTCTCCTATTCATGCAATGGATTTGTATAAGATTGTTAATAAGTGTTACAAGTATTGGTGTAAATTTATCAGTAATTAAAGAAGATGATAATTGATTGAAGATATCAGTTTTTAATCTGTCCTAGAGCACTGATTCAAGAACTGCCTTCAAATCTATAAAGGCAGCACACAAAGAGTGCTTGGAGAAGTCATATATTTCATTGATGGATGATGCACAGTAATGCATAAAATATCCCAAAGGTGCTTTATCAAAAGGCAAGTGGACTTTCTTGTTTTTCTTTAAAGATGTTTCTCTTCTCATCCAAGAAACTTCTTCAGCTCTGACTGGATGGTGGGGAATGGAAGAATTTATATTCCTTGCAGCCAGATGGTCGTTTGCATTCTTTTAGAGAGTCATTGAGGCCACTTGGAGGTTTATCTGAAATGAGCCACGGTGGCGCAGTGGTTAGAATGCAGTACTGCAGGCTACTTCTGCTGATCATCAGCTGCCAGCAGTTTGGCAGATCGAATCTCACCAGGGCTGAAGGTTGACTCAGCTTCCATCTTTCCGAGATCGGTAAAATGAAGACCCAGAATATTGGGGGCAAGATGCTGACTCTAAATCACTTAGAGAGCGCTGTAAAGTACTGTGAAGCAGAATATAAGTCTAAGTGCTATTGCATTGCTCAGGATCACCTGAGCAGTGCAAATGGGTGTGGAGCCGCCTTGGTACTGCTGAAAGGACTGTGTTGTGGAGCTGTGCTTTCTGCAGGATGTTTTCTGCCCTGTGTCCCTTCCTTCACTGTTGAAGATAGGCACGGGCTGTTGGAGATGAATCTGTGTTGTCTGCAAATGGTTCCTTGTAGTCTGAAATTTTTCCTGGAAATATCTTTTAAAAACCATCTTTGGGACAACCATAACCCAGATGACTGAGAATATCCATAGACAATGCATAAAATTCTTACCAGAAAGCCTGATCAGCAGCTGTCTGGTTCCCTGACCAGCATTTTCTTTTTTCTTAGAGCATCCATTGGCAAGCTTTTGAAAGGGACATTTTACACATACATTACTAATTACACTGAAAAAGTTGAATGGATGATTGTTAGCAAGCTGAATCAATAGATAGTTGGTCTTATTCCGTTTCTTTTATGTTGGAATGACTATGGAGTTACTTCAGTCTTGAAGGGCCTGGGAAGTAAGAGAGGAGGGCACAATGGGCCCACAATTCAAGATCTATTTGTAGCATCGCTGATGGAACTAGGTCTCCTTTAAAGAGCTTTACCTTTCTTTAACAGCCTGCCCTATTTAGCCATTTTGCTTGCCATCACCGTCATCTTTTTCAGACAGGATATTTCCTGAAAATAAAAGTTATTGCAGATTGTAACAACTTTTTGTATATTGTTCATTAAAATTCTGGCATGAAAGTATCTCTTGTCATATTAAAATTGGGGAGGTGCAATGATACAAGGCTGACAAATATGGACATTTGGAGCTAGCCCAAGAGTAGATTTTAAATAGCAATGGAATGAACTGATGATGCTTTGATAAATATCTGTATCTCCCTTACATTAACTTATATATGTTTTTTTGCTTGAGACCTTAGGATGTGCTTGGGAATTGGGAGCATATGTTTGCTAAATGGTTTGATACAAGAAACTTTGTAATATTGCATCTTCTCTGGTAATAGCTTGCCAGTGTCTAAATGGTTGGTAAAATATCCTGTTAAAAGAAGAGGGCAAGATGCAAACTGAAATTTGAAGATAATCATGGAAGTATGAAATTTGCTATATCAAGTTGAGATTCTGGCCACCAACGTTGCTTTTAAGAGGATGCAGCAAGAGCATATTTTAAAGAGGATACAGCAAAGCTTTAAAGAGAATTAAACACATTAATGGATTAAAAAGCCTTTTGTGGTTACTGTTATATGTTATAATCATATTATCATGTCTTTCTAATACACCCCATACGACAGGCTTTTTAAAAAATATTGTTGCTTTATAAAATTTGGCTTTGATGTTCAGCAGTATACTTTATGGGCCTAATTTCCCACTAGCCAGCCACTAGTACTTTAATAAAGGGGAGGTAAGAGAAAATTATTTTGGTCATATCGCCATCTCTTCAACGGGTGGGTTGTGGACTCCACTCATAAACCAGAAGTTGATGAAGAATCTGAAGAAAGAAAGAAATGGTATGGCGTGTAGCCCATCTTACAAGCTACATCAGAATTTGTGAACCCTAAACAATGCCCCTTATGAACAAACAGAGCTTTTCATCTCCTATATTATTCCTAATTTGTCTTGGACTCAAGCAGAAAATTGTGCTTTAAAGCAGCATCCTGGAAGATTAATTGCATTGTTCACTTTGTCGCATCTCTTCTCTTCCCTTAGTCACCCCAATTTGATGGCTTTGCATAAAAAAGAATGGGTATTATCTGCTAGAAGTTCTGTACATTTTAAAAAGATGTTTAAGAGTAGCCTTTACATACAAAGGTAGTAAGCTAGAGTAAAAGAAAGAAATGGCAGACTTATTCCATATTGTTGCCATGCAAATTCCATAAATCTGTCCATGAAGTCAACCAGATTTAAATTTAATTTCAAAGAGAGCATACATTTTAAATAAATGCCATTTTTTCCCATAGAAAAAAAAAGATTTCAGACTTCTTACTGGTTGGAGCATTGTGGTTGTGTTTTTCTATGCTATCCTTGTACAAGTCCTTTCACAAAGACTAATAAATGCCAATTTGTGTTTGCATTTACAATATGACTATCTTCAACAGCTTGTATCTTTATGTCATCATAATGCTAATTATTATATTACATTGCTGGGCTGCTTTGCACTTCCATTAAGAGTTTCATAAAGTATTACATAAATCCATGCTTTACTGAGATATTAATATTCTTTTTTTAAAAAAAAAAAGTCTGTCCGATGAATTCTGTTAAACTGGCACTGTGACAAATTCTATAACACATCCTAATGTGCATAGTTATTATTGTCATGCAGTTTATGACTCTACGTACCCATTAAGCTGATGTACTAATGTTAAAATGTTCAACGCCTTTCTCAGAACCAAAATGACACAATATCTCATCCAAACAATTTTATTGCTATTCTAAGAATTGGCCGTCTCTCAGATTAATTTAATTAATGAGATAATTTTTAAGGCAATAACCAAACTGGTTTGTATAAACTAGAGGTGTCAAAGCTGCGGCATCACGTCACATGACGTATCTCAAATTCCCCCCCCCCCTTTGCTAAACCGGGGGTGGAAGGGGGCAGTGTGTGAAGCATGCACCCTGCGGGCCACGAGTTTGACACCCCTAGTATAAACCAATAAACCCTAGCACATAAAAGGAATTTATGTGCCCTGCTGATAAAATCAGTATTAAATTAAGAACTCTTCATACTTCGAAGTAAATGGTCAGATTCCAATCAGCAAACCAAGTCATGGGTGCTTCTAGGAGAAGAATGCAGTGTAGGTAGTCCTTAACTTACAACCACAATTAACCCCAAAAGTGAGGATTAAGTGAGAAATTTGTTAAGTGAGTTTTGCCCCATTTTATGATTTCTCTTCCCCATTTATTAAGTGAATCACTGCAGTTGTTAAATTAGTATCACGGTTGTAAGTGAATCTGGTTTACCCATTGACTTTGCTTGTCAGAAAATTGCAGAAGATGATCATATGACCCCCCAGAACACTGCAACCATCATAAATGAGAGTCAGTTGTCAAGCGTCTGAATTTTGATCATGTCCATGGGATGCTGCAATGGTCATAAATGTGAAAAATGGTCAAAAATCACTTTTTTCAATGCTGTTGTAATGGCGCGGTGTGGTCTGTGTTTCACTAGTCACTAAATAAACTGTTGTAAGTCAAAGACTACCTGTATGCTTTCTGCCTTCATATGAAAACAGATTCACTAGGACTGTTTCTATTTGGGAGCTTTTAAAGTGCTGCTTGAAATCCAGATGCATAATTTTGGGACTGGAATTAATAGATATGTATGAAAATTAATCTATCTTTTAATAATTATTTATGCGGGATTCATAGTTTTTCTTACCACCTCTTACTCTGATTATTTTACATTTATTTACATGTGCTATCCTTTTATTTGTTATTCTTTCTTTTTTCCATATCCTTTTCCACCCAAATCCATTCTTTGACATTATGAAAAATTTGTCCCCACATTCAGAACATCTTATTTCCTTGTCTCCATTTCTTTATCATAATCAGTCAAATAATTCATTTTGCCATTATGTGTTTGATTTGACGTATGTTTAAACCATATATCTGAAATATTTATAAGCAATTCTTATCAAAATTGCCATTCTTATTCATTCTGAAGAATGAACCAGTTCCTCTTCTGCTTCAAGTCACCTAGTAAAATTATTTTTCCACTTGGGTCACATTCATTCAGAAAGAAGCACAATTATTTCCCCCATTCTCTGATTCTTCCATTATCATCATTTGCCATAGTGAAACATGTAATTATACTAATTTATAGATTTCTATTGTCATATGTACTGCACAATCTAGATCATACCGATTCATATTTTCTGACACATACTTTATCCCTTTCATTCATAATTAAACCTACATCTTTATCTCAATTGCATATATTCATGAACTTCATGTGCAAATCAGTACATAAACCAACAACATTTTCATTTTTTAACGTTTATGTTCAGCTTCATTGAGCTATGCAAGCCCCATTGCCACGACAAGGCAGTAATCCATGAAGGGGTTATGTCATTTACCATTTATATTTATTCTCCTGTGTGCTGCTCCGGGAATCCAATCATGGGTTAACTTAGCCTTCTAGCCTTGAGACTGAGTATGCAAATATCAAAGTTACGCCTCCTCTGACTGGACTTCCGTTTCCTCCCCAGTCCTTATTACTCAGTCAAGCCTACGAGACTTATTTTCAACGCTCTCTTGATTAATTGCTAATATTTCAGGGTTAAGGATGAAATTACTTGGTTTTTCACTGTGGATTTCTTGCTGGATTGGAGGTAAAGCGGCAGATTGCTGTCAGCCGATTCCTCCCTCGCTATTTCCCTTAAAGGGTTATCGGATCGCTGCAGCTGGAGTGGGGCGTTTTCCGCCTGCCCTCCCTTATCATCAGCGCGCAAGGAAGCTGAGTCTCCCAGCGCTGCCATCCATGCCGGATAGCACCCGCCCGCGGGCGCGGTCAGATCCGAGGCTTTGGCTTGTCGGAGCGGGTCTCCCCCCCTCCCCGCCTCCCTCCTTTGTGCCCTCGCTGGAGCGGCTGCCGGAGGATTACATGGATCGGCTGTTTGGGAATTTCCCCTGCGGTTCCTTTGAATTTCGCGCCTTTGAAGCCGGTGACCTTATTTGGAAGCGCTTTTCACGCATGCGCTCTAACGCCTGGGATGAGAAGGCAGATTTTGTTCGCGCGCTTGAGTCTGCGCACTGCTTCCGCCCCTCCCTTTTCCCTCACTCGAGTTTGCTGACTCAGGGAGGAGGTCGCTTCTCTTGGTCTCTGCTTCCACGTGGCGTTCTTGGCGAAGTGCTTTCAATTGCATTCCTTTGTCTCGCTGATTGAGCTCTTTCAAACTCATATCATGGCTGATCAATTGCAAGGTACTGTCCGGCCAGTTTCTGAGCCCCGCTCCCCTGGCGAGGGAGGGGCCAGCCCTGGGCCCAACAGGGCCGCGACCAGGGCCTCTACTAGTAGGCCTCGAGCCTCATCTACTGTTCGGGATAAGTCGCACAAGCGCAAGGACAAGGCCAAAGTTCCCCCCAAGGCATCTGGGGCTCCCATTTCTTCCCCTCCGGTTTTGGTTCAGCAGCCTGTGTCTCCGGTGAGGGTTGTTGAGCAGGGTTGGTCTCCTGATATTCAGCTTCCCCAGGGCCCTACTCCTGAGGAAGGGGCTTTCGGGCCTCGTTCTCCCCCAATTATTTCGGAGGCTAGTGGGGCTTCTCTTCGTTCACCTCCACGCGCTGGGCCCTCTGCCACGTTCACCCCCACAGCTGCAGGCCTCAGGCCTCTGGAGGGCCAGGATTTGGGCCTTTCTGCTGAATTCTACAGCATGATCTCAGAGGCTATTTCCAGAGGGGTGGATGCGGAATTAGCACGTAGATCCCAGGTCTCCAGGCCTACTCTGGCCTACTCAGGCCTGGCTCCCCAAGCAGTACAAGGGGATTCTTCCATTCTGCAAACTGATCCTCCTTCCCCTTTACACTCTGTGTTTAGCGCACAGTCTCCTTTAGTGGAGGAAGGTGAAATCCAGGATAGGGAACTCTCTGGTGACGAGGGCCTTCCTGTGGACCAGCCTCCGCCCCCTGGGCTTTTCAGGCACACTCTTTTCAAATCCCTGCTATATAAGGCCAAGACTACCACCCACATGGGGGAGGCAATTTCTGCAGAAAGTGCTGCTGTGGGCCTGGATGCCACCGAGCGGCTCTTTGCTGAGCAGGTGGCTCTGCAGGATTTTATCCCATCTCCCAAGCTTTTTCTTGATTTGATCCAAAAGCAGTGGGATGAGCCGACCGCGGTTAAGCCCCCTGGGTCTGGTGATAGGAAGCTTTTCACATCTTCCCCAGAGTTGGAGGCCCTCCTGCAGTTTCCCACAGTGGATGCTCCCATAGCTGCTCTTGCTTCACCGGCGTTAATTCCTTCTGAAATTTCGGAAGGATTGAAGGCCGAGGACCGCAAGGCCGAATCGGTCCTTCGCAAGACTCATCAGGCAGCAGCGTGGGCCTTGCGATCAGCCACTGCAGCTTCCTTCTTTAATAGGACTTCTTTAGTTTGGCTGAGACAGCTACAGGAAAGGCTGGATCCGGAGGAACTGCGCCTCCATCAGGATGTTACCAAACTGATAGCGGCCCTAGAGTTTTCTGCTGATGCCACCCTTAGCGCGGCAAAGTTTGCTTCCCGAGCCGTGGCTTCCAATGTGGCTTCTCGCCGTTTGCTCTGGCTCCGCCACTGGCAAGCTGATATCAAATCCAAGTGGCGTCTAGCATCCACGCCCTTTAAGGGCGGGGCCTTGTTTGGTTCAGTGCTGGATCCAATTCTCATTGAGACTCGGGACAGACGTAGGGTGCTTCCCTCCACAAGTGCCCGTGTGGCCAGAAGGCCACAGCCTTATGGTAGACGGCAGCCCTTTCGGTCTGGGGACTCGGGGTTTACCTCTGCCCCCTATGTCCCCAACTATACCAGGGGGTTCTCCCAGGCACAGGACCGTGGCCAGGACCGAGCCGGGGCCAGAGACAGGGGGCGCCAGCAGAGTCAGGCGCAGAGTAGACGGTCATTCCGAGGAGCGGGCAACCGATCCTTTCGCAGATACCGCTGACTCGCAGGAGGTAGGGCCCATAGGAGGACGTCTCTTGGCCTTCGCCCACCGGTGGGCGGAGCTCACGTCAGACGCCTGGGCCCTTCAAGTAGTGAGTTTGGGTCTCACGCTAGAATTTCTATCCATCCCCCCGAGGAGGTTCATCAGGTGCCCTGTGCCCAGGTGCCCGTCAAAGCGGCGCCTTATGGACACCGAAATATCTCATCTTCTCACCATCAGGGCCATAGAGCAAGTTCCCAAAGGGCAGGGAGGCCTAGGGTTTTATTCCATCTTGTTCCTAGTACCAAAGAACTCCGGGGGATGGAGGGCAATCCTAGATTTGAAACAGCTCAATCAGTATATCAAATACCAAAAATTCAAAATGCACTCTCTAAAGAGCATATTGGCTTCCATCCGCCAAGGCGACATGATGACTTCCATAGACATCAAAGAAGCGTACCTCCATGTGCCCATTCATCCGGCACATCGGAAGTTCCTGCGGTTTCACTTCAACGGCCGTCATTATCAATACCGGGCCTTGCCATTCGGCCTCTCCTCGGCCCCGCGCACGTTCACCAAGCTTCTGGCAGTATTGGCAGCCTCCCTTCGCTCAATTCCAATACGCATCAATTGTTATTTGGACGACGTGTTGGTGCTGTCGTCCTCTCGAGATCAGGCCCTCCGAGACCTACAGGTCACGATGGACGCATTGCGGGACCATGGCTTTGTCCTCAATCTGCCCAAGAGCCACCTGCGCCCAACCACGTCCCTCCTTCATCTGGGAACCACCATCAACTCGATGTCGTGCGAGGTTTTCCTGTCCCCGGAAAGGAGGCAGAGCATATACCGCCTAGCGCATCATGCGCTATCCCATCGGCGAGTACCGCTGCTGTCGCTTTCCAAACTGCTAGGGAAGATGATCTCCTGCATCAGCGTGGTGCCCTGGGCCAGGTTCCATGCGCGTCCTCTCCAGTGGTTCCTGCTGCCCTTCCAAAGAGCGCATACCAGTCATTCCCACATCAAGGTGCAGCTCCCGGGCAAGGCCAGACGGTCCCTGCATTGGTGGATGTCGTCCAGGCTCCTCAGGGGATGTCCATTCAAGGAGCCGGACCGCGTTCAAGTTACAACGGACGCCAGCTTATTCGGATGGGGGGCCCATGCCCTGGACAAGGTGGCCCAAGGTCGATGGTCGGATCAGGAGCTGGCGAACAGCATAAACTGGCTGGAGTTGCGGGCCATCCGTCTGGCTCTCCTGGAATTTCGGGACATTGTATCTCATCACCATGTGTTAATCCTGACCGACAATGTGGCCTCCAAGGCTCACATCAACCGCCAAGGGGGAACGCAGTCCAGAGCTCTGATGCTGGAAGCGGAAAGGTTGTTCCATTGGGCGGAGCCCAGACTCTCATCGATTCGGGCGGAGCACATCTCGGGCGAAGCCAACACTCAGGCGGACTGGCTGAGCAGGGCGACTGTGGATCAGGGGGAGTGGCAGCTCCACCCCATTCTCTTCCAGGAGCTCTCTCGCCGCTTCGGCCTGCCCGAGGTGGATCTGTTCGCTCACCCGCACAACGCACAACTTCCCCGGTTTTACTCCCGATACCAGGCTCCGGGGGCGGAGGGGGTAGACGCTCTACGCAGCCGTTGGCCGGCCGGCCTTCTCTATGCCTTTCCTCCTCTCCCGATCCTTCCGTCGGTCATTCAGAAGATATTGACAGAACAGGCGGAAGTGCTGCTGGTCGCTCCAATGTGGCCCAGACGTCCCTGGTACGCAGACCTCGTCCATCTGTCCGTTTCGCGTCCTTGGAGGATCCCGGACGACAAGATTCAGCTCCACCAAGGGGCTCTCCGGCACCCGGGCCCTCAGCTGTTGCAGTTAGCCGTGTGGCACGTGAGCGGGAGATGCTAGCGGCCCTCCACTATTCAGACGAAGTCATCTCTACAATTCAAGCGGCCCGTCGCCCGTCGACTACCCGTATTTACGAAGCTACCTGGCAGGCCTTCTGCCGCTGGTGCCGACGCACCGGGGTCGATCCCATCAAGGCCTCGGTGCCCCAGGTTCTGGATTTCTTGCAGTCCGGCCTCAACAAGGGGTTGGCACCAAACACACTTCGCCGTCAGGTCACAGCCTTGTCAACGGTGGTCGGGGGTGGCCAAGGCCGCTCCTTATCCCAGCACTTGCGAGTTCGAACCTTCCTTAAGGGTGCTTCCAACTTACGACCGCCGACGGTACATCGTTATCCCACGTGGGATTTGACCTTGGTTCTCAGGGCCCTTACAGCTGCCCCCTTTGAGCCTCTACATTCCATCAGCCTCCGCTTGCTGACACTCAAGACGGCTTTCCTGGTGGCCATAACATCGGCCAGGAGGGTGTCGGAGCTAGCAGCCCTTTCGGTTCGTGCGGATCTTTGCATCTTCCACCCGAACAAGGTAGTGCTTCGTTTGGATCCGACCTTTCTTCCAAAGATAAACTCGTTGTTTCACAGAACTCAAGAACTTGTCCTGCCGGACTTTTGTCCTCACCCGTCTCATCCGCGGGAACGTCAGTGGCACCATCTGGATGTGCGCAGGGCTCTTCGTCGCTATGTGAAGCGCACGGCGTCGTTCCGAAGATCGGAGGCCCTGTTCGTCTCCTTCCAGCCTTCTTCAATGGGACAGAAGGTGTCCTCCCACACCATCGGCCGATGGTTGAAAGCTTGCATTGCGTTGGCGTATGACACCCACTCCAGACCGGTTCCAAGGCGTATCACTCCTCATTCCACCAGGAGTGCGGCCACCACAGCGGCCTGGGCGACGCAAGCGTCTGTGGAAGAGATTTGCAGGGCGGCCACTTGGGCATCCCCCTCGCCTTTTATTCGCCACTACAAGATTGATGTCTTCGCCTCGACCGAGGCGTCCTTTGGGCGGAGAGTGTTGCAAAGGGTCCTTCCGTCTGCGGAGGAGCCTGACCAGCCTAGCTCCCGCCCTGGGAGTTCATTGCTTTGATATATCCCATGATTGGATTCCCGGAGCAGCACACAGGAGAATGACCGTTGTCTTACCTGAACGGTCCTTCTATGGGTGCTGCGAAGGGAATCCAAACCCGCCCGCAGCTTCGGCTGGTCAGGGCTCCATTTTGACTGTGACTCTCTGACTTGTTACTGACTGGACTTGACTCCGTAGTGCCGGATGACTTGCGGCTTCTTTGAGGATTGACATAATGCTTCTTCGGTGGACTTCGTAATAAGAACTGGGGAGGAAACGGAAGTCCAGTCAGAGGAGGCGTAACTTTGATATTTGCATACTCAGTCTCAAGGCTAGAAGGCTAAGTTAACCCATGATTGGATTCCCTTCGCAGCACCCATAGAAGGACCGTTCAGGTAAGACAACGGTCATTTTCACTGCCCATCACAGCTTTGTTAAATGGGATTTTTACATACTTTTCATTGAGAAGACATGGAATACAGCCCTACTAGTGTCATATGCAGCCCTACTAGTGTCATATGCAGCATCCTTTGTTAAATAAGAACATGTGCAAATGCACCTTTGAGTCAGTTTTGACTCCAGACAAGTGCCTGGAGAAGTCCCCGTAATCTTCTTCGCAAGATTTTAAAAGTGGTTTGCCATTGCCGCCTTCCTAGGGCTGAGAGACACTCTCGGCCCAAGGTCACCTAGCTGACTCTGTGCGTAAGCTGGACTAGAACTCACAATTTCTTGATTTCTAGCATTTGGTTTCTTACACCAAATTGGCTCTGCAGTAAGAAGAGTGCAACTCAATTTTGTAATATGTCATCAGTTTTCTAGTATGCTGTAAGCACAAATATAACCCAGTATTAGCTCAAACCTATTTATGCTATTCTATGGAAGCTATGAACTCTAAAGTAGCTGAGCATCCCTGCTGTGGTCAGATGTTTTGACAGCCATTAAGTGAATCACCAGGTGATCAATTTACTTAGGATTCCTCCATCCCTGATCTCCCTGATGCAATAATTAAATGCACAAGTCATTAAGTACAGCATGGGTGCCTCTGGGATCTCTGAAGAGGTCTTGGGAAGTGTAGTACAGGTCCTGGCCCAGGCCTTCCAAGGTCTCCCTCACCTCTTGAGACACCTTGTACTCCGCTTCCCACCACTTGAGTTCTTTGCAGGCCTTATGCCTGTTTCCCAGTCCACTGGTCCCCACCCTCTCCTCATCAGCTGCATCACCCATCAAACACTTATCTTTTGAAGCTCTTTTTTGCTCTGGACCTCAGGTTAGGGAAGGTGGACCAACCACTCCATTGCTGGGCCACGTGAAGCGAAGTAACGCTGTTACCTTCCCACCAAAGTGGTTCCTATTTTTCTACTTGCATTTTTTACGTGCTTTCGAACTACTAGGTTGACAGAAGCTGGGACAAGTAACGGAAGCTCACTCCGTTACTCGACATTCAGGATTTGAACTGCCAAATTGCCGATCTTTCTGATTGACAAGCTCAGCATCTTAGCCATTAAGCCACTGCTTCCCAAGACTAAGTTTATAAAGGTGTAAATAATTTATATATAGGAAATTTAAAGACTGTCTCTTGATATATGAATTTATCATCAATTAGGATCCTCTTAGGCCAAATTACCTTAATGGGTAGTTAGATGCTGGTGTGATAAAGATTGGTAAATTTCAAATGTATCTTAATTGCACATCTATAAAATGTACAGGTCCGAGTTACTTTATAACACTGTCTTTTATTAAAGCCTCAATTCCATTTCTTCACACTTCTGACATTTCTGTTCACTGAAAGTTAAGCTGGTCAACTCCAAACATTATCTATATCTATTTCATGCCAATTTAGCTGGGATCACACCTCTGTCTATATGTGTACTTGCTCTGCAATTACATATGACAGAGGAACACAAATAACTAGTGGGTGAAAGAAGGATTCTCTTTGAACAGAATACGGATTTGCAAAGTTCAAATCAGCAACTCATTTGCATTATTAAACTCACGTTTGTTCCCTTGTTGTGTCTGATCTGTCCCTACCATTTTACTGCTCTCCTTATCTTTATTGATCACTTAATTTATCTTTTCTTAACTTCCTCTCCAACTGTCTGGTCTCCTGAGCCTAAGGTTTTGAAACTAAACACCCGTCTGTCCATATTGCCATGACTGGTTTGCTTTTGAAATAATAGGGGGAGCAGGTGGTGTGACTAAGTAGCCCCAGAAACAGAATAGGGACACCACTGCCATAGCCTGCCCCAACCTGCCACTCATTTCCCCACCCTCCCAACTGTTCTACATTAACGCAGTCAACTGTGGCTTATACAGTTCAAGTTTTACACAACTGTTTTACAGACCAGGAAGAATTTCTTTTGCTGGGAAGCCTTTGTTGTATAGCAGAAAAGGGTTAAGAGGTGGGGGGAAGGGAAAAGGCAAAGCTGGCTTCTAAACTGGACGTGTTTGTAGGTGTATAGTTACAATGCATGTAAGCTGTTTATTTAATATTCTTGTTAAATTAATGCTGCATTTCAAAAAGTGCATGCAGTAAAAGAAATGGACATGTACCAGTATCTGGTGATCTTGCAGATGTTTTAAATACTTTGATTTTATTTCTAGCCTTTAATTAGACCTGTAGTTGGGGACAGTTGTGAGCAAAGGGTTTTGTCTCTTTGTTTTTTACATGCTTTCAGGGGGCAAAATATGCCGTTCGGAATTAATAAGAAAAAGGAAGGCTGAAGAGAAATGGGTACATGAAATAGTTGGAATTTTAAAAAGAGAGGGTAGTCTTTGTGATTTCATGGCTTTCTCTTTCCAGTTGTGTGTGTGTGTGTGTGTGTGTATGTGTGTATGCTCTCCATATATATATATATATATATATATATATATATATATGTATGTATGTATGTATGTATGTATGTATGTATGTATGTATGTATATATGTGTGTGTGTATATATATATATATATATATATATATATATATATATATATATATATATATATACATACATACATACATACATACATACACACACACACACACATACATACATACATACATACATACATACATGCTGGTTTTCAGCGAGGTCTCACTCACCATCTTCAGGCTCAGTTTTGGGCTGAAGATGGCAAGTGAGACCTCGCTGAAACATTGCCAAGACAATCTCAATCTTACACGGGAAAAGACCCTAATACAACAAGACCAGCATACCTACACCCGTGAAAATCTACAAACACACACACAGACACACATGCATACATATATACATATGCATATACATACACACACACACACACATACATACATACATACATACATACATATATATATAAAGTGCACAATGCACTCCATGTTAGAGAGGTTAGTGTACATAATACATGTGTGTGTTTCAAAACACGCTATTTGGAAGAAACAGATTTCACTACACATATGAATGTGAAAAAAGTGACAAATAGAAGTAGTCTCTTCTAAGTTCTTTTTTTAAAATTAAAATAAAATTTTACGTAGCTTAAGGCTTGATTGGTTTAATATCACCTAGTGCCTCCTGCCATTTCAGATTACCAAATATCTATTCCAGATAATCAAAATAAAAGCAAAACATGGCAGTTCTATTAGTGTTCCACTATTTTATGAGAAACAAATCCTTTTTGCCTTTTTACTGTTTTCAATTGATAAATGAAATAATACTTTTGCTTAATATATGTAATAGTAATCTGATTCATAGAATAAAGCACAAAGCAGGGTTAGTTCAGTCTGTGTTTGAGCATGAGATGTATTGGAGAAAACAAATGCTCTTGTAGATTACCTCTGTTGGGAATGGGATGGATGTATTGTGGCTCTCCAGAACTTTTTACTTTTCAGCAGCTTTTAATGCCATTGACAATCTGTAAGGGTTGATGATTAGAGACATTGCTTTGCAGTGGTTCTACTACTTTGTCAATGAGCAGCAGTGGTGAAGAGATTAACCAGGTGGTCATCCCCTTGTGTGTGTGCCAAAGGGTCTAATGCTGCTCTTTAAAAACCTACATGGCCTGGGGCCAGGTTATTTGAAGAATGATCTTTTCCCAGTTATATCGACCCAACTTACCTGGTGGAATTAAGAAGGGCCTTCTCTGTGGTGGCTCCATCTTTATAGAACATCATCCCGGCAGAAATAACATTGCCCCTCCCAAGTCACACTCTTTTGAAAGGCCCTGAAAACATGGTTCTGCCAACAGGTCTCAGGGTGATATGGAACCCATCAAGTGGTTGGCTTTATTGTCACCAGGGGAATGGGGATTTATTGGCTTTTTTAGTTTATTGTAAGCTGCCGGAGTCATTGTGAGCTGGACAGACATAAAATTTCTTAATATATAAATATTGGTGCTATCTACATATACAGTAGAACAGTGATGGGCAACCTTTTTGGCGTGGTGTGTCAAAAATCGGCAAAAAATCGAGCATAACTCGCGTTGTGTGTCACTTCGACAAAAACATAATTTTGCGCAATTTATAGTTGCTGCTAATGGTGCTCACAGTTCCCGTTGGCACTCCGCTGTTCCCTGCTGTGGTGCGGTCGTAACCGATACTCCCAGGAGTAGACTCTCTGTGCCGGCCTGACTGGAGAGAGGCGCGCACTGTTCCCGCGCTCCTCTCCTGCGGGTCCTCCCTCGCCGCGCTGATGACGTGTGTGTGCACGGCACGCACGCCTTACCAGCAGCCCCTGCGCTCAGAAAGGGGCGGCGGCGATACAGTAAGTGAGTGTGGGCGGGAGAGATCACACGTCCCGCCCCCCCCCGTTCCTCCAGCACAGATTCTTTCATCCTCGGCAGCCGTGCAGGAGCCGAGGATGAATCGCATGAAATCCTGTGCGTGTCACCCCAAATGGCTACGCGTGTCAGCACTGACACGCGTGTCATAGGTTCGCCATCACTGCAGTAGAACCTCTGGTCGCCAACGCTTCTGACCATAAGTAAATCAGGTTCCACCCAAAAAGTACACTTTTTTTTCACGGCCAATTTCCCCTACTGAGACAATTTTTTTTGTAAGCGCCAAATTTCCAATATTAGGTTCAGGTCACGACCAAATCGGTTTGCAACCAAAGTTATGGAACGAATTATGGTCGTGACCAGAGGATCTACTGTACTCAGCTGTAAGCATGATGATTATCCCCCTCCCCAGTTTTTTCTCTTTCTATTTCAGTTTTCCATGTCCCTTTTTTTCCTTCCCTTCAGCTCCTGTTGGGATGTGGTGAGGTGGATATTAGCTGAATAGTGAAGCCTCAAACTATATTAAATTGTACTAAGCAATATATACTTTGCAGATTAATCCTGGCAAAGTGTCATGCGATTGCATCACATCAACCCACAATTTTAAGTACTATATGTCCTGCTTTGCTTCAAGCCAACCTGTTTTCACCCCCCCTCCCCCACTTAAGCATTTTGGTGACAAAGAGAGAAGATTTTCATTGCAAAAAGAAAGATTAAATCTCTCATCACTGTACAATACTCCCTCTCAATACCTTTTTCTTTTCTTTTAGTGTGACTGCTAAACAGGGATTTGACCCTGAGGTCAGTGACTGAAAGCAAATAGCTAAAAGCCAAAAAGCCAAAATGTAGTAGTCTGTTTACTAGGTTTCCTGTGTTTATTGTGGATCTAATTAATTCATAGACTTCATCATATATGCCAATCTTAGATGCCACCTCTCCCTTTTTTCCTGTCCTGGAAGAGCACTCCAAGGTCTGAGCATATTGTGTCAAGTCTGTTAACTTGTAGACCATCCTTATTGTGTTGTTATTTCAGCTTAAACTGCAAAAAATCTGATATAATTAAGTCTTTTAAGCAGACCTAACATTGTGACAAATTAGATTTTTGTTTTCCACTCCCAGAGAAAAGGCAAGACATTTCTTGGAGTAAATAAATTGTTAAGCAGGAAAGAGATGTAATAAGATAAATAGGTTAATTTTTTTTAGCATAATATAACAAATGGCTTTCATGCTTAGACTAAAAGTTGATCTCCAAAAGTGGAAGATTAGTTTGTCACACATTTTTGAAATATCTTTCTCTGATTTACCAAGCTAGAAAAAGGTATTAAGATACTGGCTCTGCTTCTTATAAATCACCTTGGGCAAGAGGCAAAATAACTAACTAACTACTGAATTCATTTTCTAGCAGATTTGAGATTATTCTTTGTGAAATCTTAAATGGGTATAAGTCCTTTTCAGAATAATTGAACACTCATCTTTTAACAACCCACAAATTATCATTTGACAATGCAAAATAATAGAGCTTTTTGTTAAAATCAGAAAGCATGTGGAGATCAAAAGGTTAAACAGGTCTTTCATCATGATAAATCACTGGTTAATGAAGCCACTATTTGTGGGTATTATCCTTGCTCACTTTAATGTCATTACCTTCTGCTTGTAAAACTGACACTACTAATGATCTTCATTCTTTGAACTGTTTTCGACAGTATTGATTGGTTGCTTTGAGCAGATGTTACTTGGGTTCGACTGCAGAAGTGGCATTTCTTACAGGAGGAAAAAACCGTTTCGTAAGAAGTGGCACAGCACTCAAGTATATTTGTATCTCCTTACAAAATACTATTTTCTCCCTTATGTAGGATAGGAGTTATTTATATGGAATTCTAACCCAAGTAAGAAAACATTTTGCCACAATGTTTTTTTTATTAAAAAAAAACTTTTTAAAAAAACATAGTGTAGTACACTTTTTGGAGATGTCAAACGTAGATGTCTAAAACTATGTGATGCCAGGACAGATAAATGTACATTTAATTAAATTAAATGAAAATAATGAAATTCAGTTCATGTTATTATTCTCATGTGTGTAATAATCTTTCCACTTTTATCACATTCAAAATAGCATATTTTGGAAGATGAGCTTTAGGTTCCTTAAAGTATTGAGGCAATAGAAATTATTACGTTTTTCTCAAACCTTGCTGCAAAGTGTACATCTGGACTTGACAACCTGAATGTATAGCCTGGCCTTGTATTGATCAGTATCCTTGTACTGATTCTCATATTGTTTTCAGTGATGTTAATCAATAAAACTTGAGTGTAGAACTTGAGAGTAGAACATTGCTTCTCATTTGTGCTTCAAGGTTTTCATTGGAAACCTTTCTACATGTGCCTTTTCTTTTGCAGCTAGAGGGTAAATACTGCTGACAGAGCTTTTCATGGTGATTTTGTTCTTTCTCCCTCCCTCCCTCCCTCCCTCCCTCTCTCTTCCTCCCTCCCTCTTTCTCCTCTTCCCCTCCCCCATATATATATACTGCATAAGCAGGGCCATCTTAACAGCATTAGGGATCCCGGGCAAAACAGTGTACTGGGGCCCTTACAACAACTATTCACAGGAATAAAAATGTAAATGGTCAGTAAAATTAAACATATATTTATTTTATTGGCACTTCCAACAAAATTGGTGTTGAAACATTATAAACCTGCGGGCTCGTCTCATCATCTATGAAAAAACATCTGTGTTAATTTCTATCAATGCATGTTAGTATTAATAAAAATGCAGTAAAATGTAATAATTATGTTGCTGTATTTATATGATACAAGGTGCATTGAAGGGTTAACATACACAGATTAGTATGGAGCCCCTATTCTCGTGGGGCCCACAGGCAAGTATCCATCAGGCCCATGCATTAAGACAGCCGTGTGCATAGGCAAGAAAGCTATGTAAGAATTTTTGGACCAGATTATGTATGTACGTCTAGTACAAAAATTCCTAACTGGCTTTCTTGCCAAAAGCAGAACTAGAACTCATGGTCTTATACCGTCTGGTCCTATGCCTCTAACAAGTTGCACTAAATCGACTCTCCTTTGGATCATACTTTTTTTTTTTTTACCCATGTGGCATTATGAAATCAAGAAACAATCTAAGCCCCGTTGCAAGTTTCCACTTCATATGATGTTGAAAAGGATTAATTCTGAAGATGCATCTTACACATGAAAGCAATTGGTTCAAATGTGTATTAACCATATTATTTCCAATTGATGTATTGTGATCAAAATTCTTATCTTATTTTATCACACACTTTTCAACTTGCTCTTTTTTCATTTAAAAGCTCAACAGAGATTTATGTATACGTGTACAACATGCAATCACATGTTCATTATCTGTACATAATTCCCACTTATTAACTTTTTATATTAAGCCACTTTTTTAATTGTGCATGTCATTTATCCAGTCAGCTTCCTATATAGACTGTAGACATTGAATGTCTTAATCTATTTAATTCAACTAAAATCTGTTCTTAACAATGTTATGGTCGGAATGTCTATAATGACAGAGCAAGTGCCATCTGAAAATACTGCAAAGTATGTATCAGGAAGTCTTGATAGTATGCTTTGTTGCTGCAACAAAAGTACAAGGGATTATATAGTTTAGGGCATCAATGGGCACCCCACATTATTCTCTGAGGCAGAGCTGCTCAGTTATTAACTAAGCAAAGGGGAACTAATTGTTTCTTTCCTGCTGCTAGTGTTAGGAGAGGAAGAGCAGTCATCAGAAAGACCATGGGACACAAGGCACAAAATTTCCCCTTCTTCACAACTTTGCTAAAAGCATTGTTCCCTTGCTGCTATTTATGGGAGGGAAATAGTAGTGCTGATAGCAAATTTTTGTTGCTTTCTTTCAGCATTACTGTATCATGTGTGCACAAACACAAATGCATAGTCCCCAACTTGAACAAACACCAAGTTTTGTATGTACTCAGTGATGATTTTCTCTCATATATATGACTTCACCCCCACCCAACCCCACCCACGATGCTTTTCTGTTGAACATCCTTTTTTACTTCCTTGTTTCTTCACCTTCACCTATCCCAGCATTACAGCCTTCTCCAGACTGTTATGTCTTTTACATAATGTTATCCAAAGTAGGATAATTTGAACTTGATCATTTGAGCCTCATGTGAGAAATCTGGGTTTATTTGGTCAACGACCCATTTGTTTCTGCAGTCTGTGACATTCTAGGGCGTGGATGTCAAACTTGATTGCGTCACATGACGTATCACATCGTTTTTTTGGACTTTGCAGAGCCAGGGCACATGATGCATCCAGCCCACAGGCTACCAGTTTGACACCCATGTTCTAAGGAGTCTTTTCCAACACCATAGTTCAAAAATTTTAATAGTTTTGCTATCCTACTTTTGCAAAGTTCAACTTTTTACTTTACTGAAGCAAAAAATTGAACTTTGCAAAAGTAGGACAGCTAAAAACTACCACAGGGAATACCATTGTTTGCACTGTTCTGATCTTTGTTCCCTGGCTCAGCTGATAAGGAGAAGAACCTTGTGGCTTAATGGTTAACACATCTGCCTAAGATGCAGAACAGCACAGGTTCTAATCCCAGTAAGGGTATGGCTAGCTGATGAGAGCTAAATAGCTTGAAATATATCTATACTAGTCTCCCTTTATTTATTTATCAGCACAAATACATACATACATACATACATACATACATACATACATACATACATACATACATACGTAGTATTTGTGCTAATAAATAAATGGAATTGAAGCAGTTAGCTTCCTCCCATAATTGGGGCATACCAGGGGTTGTGATTTTAAATGTATGTATGTATGTATGTATGTATGTATGTATGTATGTATGTATGTCTTTCTTTGGTTATTCGGGTTTTCTCCCGCGTAAAATTGGAGGTGTCTTGGTGACGTTTCGACGAAGTCTCATTCATCATCTTCAAGCTTCGTGCTTCCAGGAGCAATGTGAGATCTCGTAAACATAGCTGTTTCTTCCTTTATGATGACGAATGAGACTTCGTCAAAACGTCGCCAAGACACCTCCAATTTTACGTGGGAGAAAACCCGAATAACCAAAGACCTACATACTAACACCTGCGAAAACCTCAGAAAACAAATAGATAGATAGATAGATAGATAGATAGATAGATAGATAGATAGATAGATAGATAGATAGATAGATATACATCACAGTATTTAAATATATTTTTGAAGACTTTCATAGCTGCTTCACCAAGTACTGGTTTGGTGGCATATTTCTTGACTGAAGGACCTTTTGCTTTTGATGGTTGATCCTAAAAGGCAGTAGCTATCCACCAGTTCAATATCCTTCATTGTTAATTATAAGACTGGTGGTTCTATCTGTTGTCATTTGGGTTTTTTTAATATTGTATTTAATTTGAGCCCCATTTTTTTCACTGTTTTCCTTATATTCAAAGAATTGTACAAACCTAATCTGCACCTATACTATCCCAAGTACTCCGTATGATAAAAGATGGAAAGATGCATTTCTGATAGGATCCTCAACTGAAGCTATTTTTGGAGATACCTTCTGCAGAGTAGTTGAGGCATCAGAACAAACACAGAAGGCTTTTTGTTTTCCTTTTTCTTTCAAGTGTGTGGTCAAGATCACTTGCTTTTGCAACTACCATGGAGCAAGTGATTGCAACATCCCTAGTCCCAATTCTTTGTAAAATATCAGAATGTTCAAAGTAGTATATGATGGTCTCAATCCAAATTGCTTTCTTTACAGTAATTAAAATGATCATCGGCAGATTATATAAATAATGTGTTATTTGGGAAGGCCTGTTGGCACATTATAGCAATATATGTGACTGAGATAATCCTGAATAATTGTTATGCTCCCATTATATCAGTTGCCTTAATTATTTATTTATTGTAACAACAGGAACAGTGACAATATTAGGCAACAACAACTCTATTCTCAGTAGTGCAAAATTTACAGCTGCCATTTTAATTTTGCATGCTATTCCTGATGTATTGTTAAGTGGAAGTTTCCTGAAGAATGGCCTGGGGCAACTTTAAGATTTTCTATTTTGGGACTGATGAGGCCATACTGGCTAAGGAATTGTAGGAAAGGAGGTTGTATGAGAGATGGAAAAGATACAGAATAAAAATTAGTTAAACTGAAATTGTTTATACAAATCTACAAATCATGAAGGCGAAATAATATAATTTCCCTTCTGGTCTTCATTATTTTTATTTGCTTAATTCCATCTTCACAGAATTGCATTTTAAAAATGAATATTAATCTATGTATCACTTGCTAGAATTACATGTATAAACAAACAAACTTCATGTCACAATACAGCATCATAAATACTTCCCTATAAGTCCTCATATGAGAAATAAGCAAATAAAATCAGTAAATGAATTCTATCTGCAAAAATACCTATCATAACTTCTTTTTGTCAAAAATATTAGCATTCTGGAAAAGTGCTATAATGTTTATTCTTCAATAATGTTTTCTTCTGCTACCTTTTTAGGGGAAATATAATTCATTAGAATAATAACACATTTATGTATTCTGATTGAAATACATGGGGAGGGTTGTAACTTTTTCTTCAGATATTACTACAGTACTGTATATGTGTGTCTTGAAATTGAGAATGCAAATGCTGTATTTATATGCTACTGTATGCAAACCAAGATCTGTTTTACAACTACTGATTGGACAAACTATAGTGACTTGTTTAAAGATAACAGGCTAAATGTTAGTGGTTAATTTTGGCTCATCACACTACGTTTAGCATTCCATATGAGTTGAATTATTGTCGCTAACAATAATTTGTATTAGTGTGTAGGAAGTTATCACCCAGCCCTCTCCCAGAAAAATAAAATATCCTAGGAAATATTGAAAAGGCAGAATATTTCTCTGGATGTGAAAAGGAAGACACATGTTTTAAAAGACAGAATAGCTCCCTGTAGCTTCCTGCCCATCCCCACTTTGTCAATGGGCCATTAAGAAGGCCAAGCTAGTCCACTTTACATAATAAAGAGTTCTCACCTTCAGCTCCAGAGGGATGGGACTAATGCATGTTAATGTTGGCCCTTTACCCAACTCCCCAAATTGCATCTGAGAACTCAACCAAACCTGGATTCAAAACGCACCCTAGAGAGTTGCCCCTGCATGGCTCCATGGGAGTCTGACAACCAATCAGAAGACAAGATCAAGATCAAAGGCCAGAGCGGACATAAAACCAGGGACTCAGCTTCCCTTCTCTTCTCCTCCAACATTGAAGCATGTGATCACCTTTTCTGTTCAGGACTCAAGCCATGTGATCCTGTCCTCCATTAAACCATCTTTCCAAGCAGCCTCCATGTCTCCAATGTATTTTTTCCCCACTCGGAGCCGAACCCAGACAGACATTTCTTTCATCAAGTATATTTGATTTGGTGCCATTATATGAAACCTAAGTTTTAACCTCCATGATGGATTTAAATTGCGACTGAAACAACTTTAAATGAGAAGTTGTGTATACTCCAACATTGCAGATTTTTAAGAACCATTTGTTTGAAGTGATATAGGGTTTCCCATTTCAGCAGTGTGTTGAATAAGAAGACCTCCAAATACCTTTCAGCTCCATTATTCTGTTAGACAATTTTTAGCACCTTAATAACTTTCTTAATTTCAAATTTAATATCCAATATTTGTTCCCTGGTCTCAATTTCACTTTGAATTATGTTTAAGTACAGTATAGTGAAAATGTTAAGAAAATGATATTTCTATCTACAAGTCAATTTTGCTATTGTATCAGTGCCTACACAGACACACTTCTGTTGTATAATGTGGGTCTGTTGATTGAGCTCTAATTATAAATATGCACTTGGGCCATTAAAAGTGGCATCAGACATGGAATCAAACTGCATAAAAACACTACACAAAGAAAATAGGCTGGGCAATAATATCACTTAATCTTTACATCATTATAATTGCTCTAATTTAAGAAGAATTATGTGAAGAAATATGAATGCCGATTTATGGGGGCTAGCATCCAAAATATGTAATATTTATTGTTCAGAGTAAAAAATAATAATTAAATGCCCATTTTATGATAATTGGCTTGTTGAAGAGAAATGTCTATGATCCTTAACCATTCATTATTATTTTTTTCCTGTCTTCACTGAAAATGATTTTCAGTAGTATTCATTAGTGGGATCTCTTTAGGTGAGCAAACTGTTGCAATATCTACATGATGGCCATTTCTTTCAGTACCTTGAGTTTCATGTTAGGCACGATTTTTCATGAATATTTTAAAGAGGTCGTGGTGTCAATATATCAGTTGTGAATTGATCAACTGTGCAGAGAAAACTCATCAAGCAAGGTTAAGCACAGATATGACTACCTTTCGTGACCCTTGGATTCCCACTCCCCTCTTGTGCCCAGGGCCTTGCAACAGCTGTGGTGTTACCACTGTTTGTCATTATATTGACACAGCCATTTTCATGGTATGCCTGTTGTAAATTTGTTGTTACATGGTGCGTCTGCCACAAATTGCACGGTATACGTAAATTTGAGTGTGTGGCGGTGCTGGCATGGGAGGGGGATATCATGGTCCTGAATGGAGCGTGTGATGGGGCAGTCTGCAGGAGTTCTAACCCTGATAAATTGTTTACTTGTTAGCGATGAAGCTCAAGAACGGGTCTGGGGCTGCAGGCTCAGCGGGACAGAAGTATGAGGTGGACCTACGCCAATTATGGGCCTTTGTCAAGTCCTACTCTGTGATTGACACCAATGTTTCCTCTCTCACCATGGGTCCTTTTAGTAGCACAGGCCCAACATAGGCCCCACTGTGCTAATGCTATATTTTTGAATAGTACCTTCAACTTTCTGTGCAAAAATTAAGCTAGGCCTTAGTCCGGTGCAAGACTTAAGGCCTTTATTTTTTAGCATGTATTTTTTTTCCTGTTTTTTTCAAAATAAGTTAAGAAGAGTAGATACGGAGGCTGTCTTTGCAACAAAGAAAGCAAAGGAGCAAAACATTATCTTTGGCTGACTGACTTCAAGTTAATGATCTTCCCTGCTGAATTCTACCCTCTGCTCCTCAATAAGGGATTCTGGTAGTGTAAAAAGAAGCACCTCTTTAATCCACTAAAACTTCATTGTCCTATTGTGGCAAAATGATCATTTCATCAGTTTGGGGTGCTCTAAGCTCAGAGTAAGGGTTTTGGAAAAAAGAAAGAAAAAGAAATGATTCAGAGAGGTATTTCTCTCCTTCATTTTTCCTCAAGTGACGGCTGAATAACTATGCAAAAAAATTAAGGCATAATGACCCGGCAACAATGACAAAACCTAATTAGTCACGGAGGCCACTGGCTAATGAGCCGCAAAAAACGGCTCTTGAGTGTGTAATAACTGTATTTTTCTCCATTTCTTCTCCTTTAGTCACAGCCTTGTGTGGTATTTTTAACAAACTAAAATGGCACCAGATGCAACAGGGTTCAGACATTTTAACTTGAATTAAGAAACCATATGTTCAGATAAGTCATGGTTTCCTCTTTCCCACAGACTGTGCTCTGCATCTGTGATGTAAAATTGTGGTAGTTAGAGAGCTGTCATTTACACTTTTACCCACCCTGCAAGTAAGCGTAGTCTTGCCATATCTGTTTTGAAAAAATAGCTTTTTGCAGGAGCTGTACATTTCATTTATGTAAACCCTGAGTACAGAAGTTAAAAATATACTGCATTCAGTTAAAAGAAGGTTACTTATGCCTATGCAAGATACACCCAGAAAAACAATCACATCCAAAAGCTTCTAATGGACATAGCAATGGGACAATATATGGCCACAATGCTAGAGACTTTCAGATCCGAGCCATTTAGCGTGTATTGCACAATTGTAATATGAAGACAGTCTGGATAGTTTGTAAATAGATCCCCCCCCAAAAAAAAACCTGCTATAGGTATGTCATTGAACAGATAATATGAATAGGATTCATGTTTGAATGATTGTGATCATGATTGTGAATTGGATTCATGTTTGAATGTTCAGATGAGAGAAGAGCACCTAAACATGCCAATGTGAGAATGGAACTAATAAATGATACGTAGGTAGGATTAATGTAAAAAGGGACTAATCGTTGTGTTCAATTGTCCTTTAATAAATTGTGCGCTATAGAAACGATAAACAGAAAAAAAATCTGGTATCCAAGAAAAAAAACACCCATTGTGTAAAATGGATTTGCATAACAACTGTTGGATTTGCTTAACAATAACCTCACAAGAAATGTAAAATTGGGTCTGGTCACTTGGTGACCCGCTTAATGACCTCAACAACGTACAACTATAATTCCAGGCTCAAGTACAGTTGTAAGTCAAGGTCTACCTGTTGTATTTTCCTTTTAATTTACAGGGGGAAATAATTTCCCTCCCGTTGCAATTTCTGAACCTAATGTAACAAAGTCAGAATAGGCATGGGAAAAAACACCCAGTACATTTAATCAAGTAGATTTCTTCTCAAGAGATGGTCATCTACAGAACTCAAGGAACCAAGTCTCCTTAGCTGCAGTATTTCCTCTTTGGGACAGTTTACTTTCAGAGATAAGACTATTCTCCACCATGTCCCCTTTAAAAAAAAAAATGGTAAAAATGTAAGATTTTAACAAGGATGGGGAATTTCTATGAGATGAGAATATTAGGTTTTGCCTCTATGTTATTACTGCTTGATAGTCAAAGTCTGCTTCTGATTTGTTTTGCTACTATCTTTTTTATCATTTGTTTTGCTATTATAATCTTTTTATTGTAGGATGGGACTGCAAATTGCTCAGAGAACCATTGGACTGAAGTATCACATAAGCCCCAATAAACAATTAATTATAGCTATGATATAGATGTGGTATATAACTCAATATAGAAATGGCCATAGAGCTGGATGAGTTTTATCCTGCAGAATCATATCCAGTCATTATTCCCAAGCTTTTCCTTGGTTTACTGAAAAGTAAATGAAGTGATTGAAAAGATACGTAGAGTGATCATGGCAGAAGAATAAAGGGGGACATGACCAAGCATTGGTAAGTCAGGTTTAAGCATAGGCCATAACTATAAGAGATGTTGATTCTTCTCTGGGCATTCTAGCCAAGCAGCTCTCTTCGGAGCAACTGAGTTTCCTGTAGGGAATGATGAGTATAATAAGTTGGCTGCATGTTTGTGGGTTTCCTTGAAGATAAAGTCACTCATATCTGTTCTGGGTTGAATATTAATTAGGCAAAGGCTATTGTGGTGAACAAGACATTGCAGTTACTGTGCAATGAGGCAGCTAGTAGGATGAATAATCTACTACATCATAACATCAGTACTAAAGTTGCTGCATTATTAAAGCTGTCATCTATTAAATCCTACAGAGAATAGCATCAAAATATATCAGAAACTACTGGACAGGGTCTTATTTTCTTTTTTCCTACAAAATATGGCTTAGGCTTTATTATGGGGGAAGGTTTATTGTTTTGGGGTTGCCAGGCGGCTGCTCTCTTGCGAGCGGGCTCCCAAAGAGCCGGGCAGAGCCTCGTGGGCGAATGTCTGTGTTGCGCTGTCGCAACACAAGAAGCCATGAAGCGACCAGGCTCATGAGCAGCCACCCAGTAAATCCCCTTTGCAGCCGGGCACAGCGCCATTCGCTGACCTAGGGTATCATTTTTTAGACATTTTTTTTTTAGACATTTTATTAAGATTTATAGGCCGCCCTTCTCCCTGAGGGGACTCAGGGCGGCTTACAATCACAGGGAAAGGGGTGCAATACCAAAAGACAAACAGTGAGTGAGCAAAATAAAATAATAAAACACAACTTGCATTCAACAGTCAACACTCGGGCGGGTAAATTAAGAACCTATCCCCAGGCCTCCTGGGAGAGCCAGATCTTAAGGGCCGTGCGGAAGGTCTGGATGGTGGTGAGGGTACGAATCTCGACGGGGAGATCGTTCCACAGGGTCGGAGCTGCAACAGAAAAGGCTCTCCTCCGTGTAGTCGCCAGTCGACATTGACTGGCAGATGGGATCCGGAGGAGGCCCAGTCTGTGTGATCTAATCGGTCGAAGGGAGGTAATCGGCAGAAGAGCTGTGTGAGTGCCTGTTCGCTGCCACCGGCTTCCGCAGCTTGGCGCCTTCCAAATGCCAGTGAATGGCGCTCTGCACAGCTGGAGAGGGAGGTTGCGCGAGCGGTTGTTCCGCTCTCGCTCACCCACTTCCCAGCCTAACCATGCATGGCCCAGCTCTCATTACGGAGCCAGGGCACCTCCACTGCCGCCATCCCAGCTTGGCTTTTCCGCGGCTTCCAACCTGAGTCTTTCAGCAGTGGCCGCTCTGGGTGCACGCTCTATGAGTGTGCATGTCATATTTTCTGGAAAACACGGTAATTTGGTGTAGTGGTTAAGGCACTAGGCTAGAAATGGGGAGACTGAGTTTTGTCCCGCTTTCGCTATGAAAGGCAGCTTTGGGCCATTTACTTTTATTTAGCCCTAGGAAGCAACTGACTTCTGAAATTCACCCCAGGAAAAATTGTCTAGGCCAGTGGTCCCCAACCTTTTTATTGCCGCGGACCAGTCAGCCTTTGATAATTTTACCGTGGCCCGCTGAGCGCGCGCAGGGGTGGGGGGGCATTGTTCGCGACGACACATTGATTGTTTATATATCAGATTGTTTTGATTAAACAACTTTTATTTTATTGTATTTAAACATGCCTTACAAAATAAAATACAATTACATAAATATAAAGTGCAAGGCTACGCTACTAGCGCTGTCTACGCTAGCCCTACATAGCTGCGCAGGCGCTCTTAGGTTTTTTTCAGGAATCGGCCAGCGCTGAAGCGCTGAAAAGGAATGAGAAGGGCGGCGCTGCACACAGGGGGGCGGTGGGCCGCTGGTGACGTCAGAGTGCCACCAGCGGTCCAGTAACACCCCTTGTGCCAGTTAGCCCTAATTTGCATACAGAAAGAAACTATGGCCCCCGGCCGCTGCAGCGATCATGGCCCCCGGCCGCTGCAGCGATCATGGCCCCGGCCGCTGCAGCGATCATGGCCCCCGGCCGCTGCAGCGATCATGGCCCCGGCCGCTGCGCGGCCCGGAGCCAGGTACTCCACGGCCCGGCACTGGTCCGCGGACCGGGGGTTGGGGATCACTGGTCTAGGCAATTGCTAGGAATCAACACTGACTGAAAAGCATATCAGAAATTGTTTTGCCAGAGATTGACTCTGCCCATTGGATCTGAACATATTGATGTTACCTGATCTGCTATGAGCCCCCATCCCTACCAGAAGGAACAGGAACAGGGGCCAGGTGGCAGATATTTTTAGCTGTAGATCCTGTGCTCTGAATCATGCTTTCTCCCTGTGTTCAGCGACATCTTACCTGTCATTCTGTAAGCCCATTCTGATGTGCTTTACCATTGTGGTATTATTTTATTTTATTTTACTTTTATTATATTTTTCATTTTATTTATCTATTTTTGTATATTGTATATGCATATAAAATACAATTATACCCACCCACAAACACACAACATTTATCTCTGGAAAAAGGAAGGAACTTTTATCTTTCAATTTTTATTAAGTTATAAAATATTATAAAATCCAAAAACAAATAGAAGAGCAAGGGAAAGGGTGAAAAGTGAGGAAAGGTAGCAGGGGGAAAAGAAAAAGAGCATTGACTTCCAACTCTTTCTCTTACTGTACAATAAGGCATTAACAACAGATCACGGCTTTTTGCTTTTCCATGATAGTATGAACAAGTCATTTTCATAAAAATCTATAAAACACAAAGAAGTTTAAGTTTAAGTTTTATTTTATTTATATGCTGCCCTATTCCCTGAAAGGGACTCAGGGTGGCGAACAACTTAAAACGGGAAGGGGAAACATACAAGTACAAAATAAACATATTAAAATGACCAACAACCACACCTGTCGAGAGGGGAGGGGAGCTCATCAACCCCAGGCCATCAAGAAACCTTTGTGCTACTGAGAAAGTGAAATAGTAGAAGCAAAATAATTTCAAAAGAGCAAGAAATATAACATGGTATTGCCCTGTGTTTAAATTACATGTAGTGTGAGACATAGAGAAATATATCCAGGGCTATGTGGATGAGTTATGGAGGAATTTCGCAGCTGTAGTCTTTCCAAGGCACTTTTCAATTGTGAAATGGATTGCTTTGCTGCTATGGAATATTAATTTTGCTCTCCCGAGAGAATTCCATTTAAAAACCTGAAACTTCTGTATCCTTAATATTAGGAGCACAGTTTATTGGCTGAAAATTGAAAATAACTCTCCCCCTTCCTCTCCTTTTCCTCCCATTTATATTTGTATTTTGTGGTATGTTAATTGGGGGGGGAGCAAAAAGGTCTGTTTTCCAACTGTAGACATCAGCCAATGTGATATGGGCAGTGTGTCCCTAAATAAAACAAAAAAAAAACCCATCCTTGTCCAATCCTATATAGCAGAATGCTAATCTCCTATTACATTTCCTGCTCCTCCTCTTTTTCTCTCTTTTTCTCCCTATAACTGACAATAGTTTAAATCCAAGGCTGTGCCTGGGACATCCTTCAGAAAATGATTTTCCAATAAGCTCTCCTCCAATATAAGATCTTCCATTTGTAAAACAGTACATGAATTTATACATTCAAACTTTTAGCATAGAGGGAGAACAGATCCCCTTCCTGACCTCCCTCCCTTTGTTTTATACAACAACAAGAGTATCTTTGAACTGAATTCCCTCTACCGTTATTCTATTCATTTTATACGTTCAACATAGGGTTGGATTTTCTGTACCCTGGAAAAGGTTTTACTTTTTTTTAGAGGAAACCGACATTCTCATCTCCGTCGGCAGAACTGGTTGAGTGCTAAAGAATATTTTTATTTATAATGATCTTAGATTTTGGCACTTCTCCAAAGAACAAAACCAGAAACACTAACTTTCATCTTTTCCAGTCCTGCAAGCTTGGCTGCTCTGTCCATTGGGCCTTTTCCTGCACCCAAGTAAATGTTATTATCCTCTCTTTTTTTTATATACTGCACTTCGTGCCCTTATGAACCTGTTGAAAAGTAGTGAAAGAGAGTTGAAAAGTACCACTGCCTCCGAAAAGTAGCGCTGACTAGGAGGCAGAAAAGGGGAACTCCGGTTTTATTCAGTCCTAAAGATAACACCATACAGAATGATAGACTCCTTGGAATTGTTTGTTCCCCTTCAGCCATTGTTTCTCCATCAGTGAATGAGCCTCTTAGCTGCACTTGAGGGCCTGTCACAGGTAGGCAACCAACAGAGATAATTCCCAGCCTATGCTTGATTGCCCCCTTATAGACACTCACTCATGATTCTGAAAGGCCTCAGACACTGTTGAATAAACTCCTACTCGCTTCCATAAACTTTTTCTCCCACTGAATTTTCCGGGGATGTGAGCAGCTCCCAGCCAGGCTTGAGGATGCTGCTGAATGGACTCCTGTTCTGAATCAAAGTTGGACGACCCCCAGCCTCTTTATAAAAGCAAGAGAAGAAAATGGGGCCATCCTTTGGGAGGAATTTGCTTTCTTCGGCAGGTGAAGACCAAGCCTGTGTAACTTTTGTGGCAGGGTTTTTGTTTTGGTTTGGGCTTTGCAGTCCTTTGCTCCGCACTTTTAATATTTCTGATTTGACTTTCTTGCAGCGTATCCTTCCTTCCTGAAACCTTCCACAAACAGAAACATTTGCAATTCTTTGGTGATCGGCCGCAATGAAACTCAAGAAGCATATGGGATACTCATTGGAAGATTAGAAGACTGCCTTTTTTTTCATTTCCGCTGTTGTAGCGAAAGAGAGTGAAGGATTCCGTTTATGCTATAACCGATTACCGGGGCCAAATATCCGACGCACAAAAACAGAACCTTTAAGCAAATCTCTTAGAAATCAGTATTTACTGAAACAACGTATAGGTATAGGGATCAAAAATATTTTTCTGTTTGTTTTGAAGCCTGGTGAAAGCCAAGTAGATAAGCTGCACTTGAAATGCAAACTAACATTTTTCAGATAACACAAATTAAAAATAAAAATGTCTGTTGCTAGTATAATTTCAGCAAAATGCCAATATCACAACACAGTTGCTAGTTAAATCACAAATTAAATGTATAAACATACTAGAAATGAATGAAAAAGTAATTTTTGAATGATCAGTGAATATCACCGCCTTTCTACCGTGATCAAATTTGAATAAACAAATAGTACAAATATTTTATTATGCATTTTGTTTTATGCTTATGTTATTACTGGTCATACATGGTTCATAAAGGTGTATTGTTATTCATACAACATTATTTTACATTATTCATTATTTTACATTACATTATTTATATAGGGCACAGAGGCAAATCAGGAATTCCAAAAGTGCAACCTAGGGGTTACACAGTTTATGTGACTGATCTTGTAGCTTCAATCCCAGTCTAAATGAATGAAATAAACATTTCACTTGATTTTTTAAAATCATGTTGAGCATAGTAAAACAAGCTCAAGAGCATTTCAAGGTGGTGCTTTATGCTCCTTTCCTTCCTTAAAAGATCCTAGAAATAACCAAACTCTGATTTTTCCCAATTTGCAGAATGGATTCATTTTTATTTATTTATCAAATTTCTATACTGCCTCTCATACTTGCATGAGTATGTATGGATATTAAAGAACTATTATTTGTTCTTCATATATCACAAGAAATACAAACATCCCAGACTGGGAAATAATGTGAATCACTCATTGGCAAAATTGTGGTGCTTTTGCAACTTACATTCTGTCTACTGCAAAAAATATTCTGCAATGCTTTAAAAAAAAAAATCAATAGAGGAAGCTATCACACTGAAAAAAAATTCAGTGTTACACATTTGTGTACTTTAAAAAAAACTTTTTTTAAAATTTGTAATTGCTTTTGCAATTACTATTATTTTGCTATTACAAAAAAAATCTATATATTTTTAAATAAAAGTAATAATATATATTCTTTAAAAATAATAAGGAAGGAAGGAGCCCCATCACTTTGGGTTCTGATCTTGAATTATCCTTTTTTAATGCACCCCCTAACATGTCACATAAAAACCCACAGTAGCCCTCAAGCAAATATCATGTTTCAAGTACAGATGATTCTACAGGTTTATTGTTCACTTTGCATTATGCCTATTTCCCTTCAAAAACAGAAAGGGTCCTTCTTAAACAATTAGTCAGAAATGACACTCGACAACTGGCTTCTACTTATGACAGTTGCAGTGACCCAGGATCACATGCTCACCATTTCTAACTTCCTAGCTGGCTTCTGATAAGCAAAGTCAATAGGAAAAGCCGGATTCATTTAACAACAGAAGGATTCATTTAACAACTGTGGCAAAAAGGCTGTAAAATGTGGTACAACTCACTTAACAACTATATTCCTTTGCAGTGGAAATGTTGAGCTCAATTATGTTCGTAAGTTGAAGACTGCCTGGACTTACGAAGCAATTGGCATTCAGTACATTATTTGATTTTTAAGTAGCCTGATCACTTTTTTCTGTAATCTTGCCTTAATCCTATATATCCAGTTATTTCATTGAAACATGGTAATATTTCTTCTGGAAATTTAGTCATGTTCGTGATTTTCTCCCAAACTATACATCCTTCTATGCTGCTCCAGTCTGTTGATTCTGAGTGGTTATGAAACTTTAGTATGGTAATTACGATTAAAAGAACTATAATAAAAACCATAAATAACAATCATCTCAACTATTCTTGTTTATGATGCGACTTCTTTGAGAAAATAATCAATTCATTCTCCATAGGCTTTTCTAAATAGCCAAATTTTTATGGCCCTCTCGGACAAACCCATCCTTACTGTCACGGGGAGAAGAGTCATCACTCAGAAGGTTGCCCTTGGGACACTGATGATGACTTTTTTCATCATAGGGATCCACAACAGGTTCTTCCCCTTGGATCTTACTGAATGGGCACTTTCCACATTGAGAAGCTGGTCTCAGGTATATTCAAGTGCTCAACTATGAAGGGCTTTAAGATGACACCCTCATCTTAAATTTCAACTAGAAATAAATTGGCAACTGGTGCATCTCTTACAGTAGAGATGTTAAATGAACCTTTAACACAAAACCATTACCATGGGTGCCGGGGTAGTGGTGGATGAGTGACAGTGTTACCTGGGAGGCTCTGCAAATTTCTCTGCTATGGTACCACCAAATGGGTGTGATTGGTACGGTCCTTCATTACCTATAATGATATTGCTTATTTGAGACTTTCACGTAGTTATTTTTAATAAGGTATAGACTGAGTATTACAATGTCAAGAATAATAATGGTCAGTTTCAACACATTTTAGCCAGTATGTGTCAAGGGCTGTAAAAATAACTTTGAGGACCTGGAGAGAGAGTCACAGGCAAAACTCTAGAAACTAGAGACTCTAGAAAGTACAGAGAAGAACAACAAAGATTATTAGGGGACTGAAAACTAAAACATAGGAAGAATGGTTGCAGGAATTGGCTATGTCTAATTTAATGAAAAGAAGGATAGGATGACATGATAGTAGTGTTCTATCGTAACAGTGATCCCCAGCTCTTTGGCTGCCTCATAGAACAGGGGAATAATCTATTCTCCAAAGAACCTAAAGGCAGGACAAGAAGCAAGATGGAAACTAATAATGAGAGAAGCAACCTAAAGCTAAGGAGAAATTTTCTGAAAGTGGAATGACTTGCCTCCAGAAGTTGTGGGTGCTCCAGAACTGAAGGTTTTAGGAGATTGAACAACCTTTTGTCTGAAATGATATAGGGTTTCCTGCCTGAGTAGGGGGTTGGATTAGAAGATCCTCATCGTCCCTTCCAATTAAATTATTCTGTTAAAGCAATCTTCAGATAAAATAAATCTGAGTTTAAAGCAGAAATGTTATTTGAGAAAACAACTCAGGCTTAACCCTTCTAGTTCTATTTAAAATAAAGACAGGGAAGAGGGAAGCTCATTCAGACTTGCAAGATTCTGTTACTGTAATCCTAAAATAAAAGTAGTAATAGAATTTGTAACATTAATTTCCTTATCTGGTTCATGTCAAATGACTGACATCAGTTTAACAAATCTGAAGGAACTTGCAGAAATCATCTTGAAGCATCTTGCTGTGCTTTCTGACAAATCGCAGAGAATAAGTATAGTCCCAGAAGATTGGAGAAAGGAGAGTGTTTTTTTTCTCTTCAAAAAGGTAAAAAGAAGACCTTGGTGGTTTCATACCAGTCAACAATGATTCATGGCAAAACTCTGAAACAAATAATTATCAGGCAGTTTCTTACCATGTAAAAAAGTAATGGATTGTCTGACGAGCAAATGTGGTTTTATCAAGAATAAATAGTTTAGGTCAAAACTATTAAAAAGAGATTTAATGATCAATTTAGGTGATCACAGGATTGTGGTGGATTTAAACGCAAAGCATTTTAAAAGGTTATCCCATGAGATTCTGATACAAATGGCAGAAAAATGTGAACTGGACTATGTTATCATCGGAGGAGTTCAGAGTTAGTGGAGCAGTCATGCCCAACAAATTTGGGTTTAAGACATGCAGCCATATAAATCAGATCAAAAATGTAAAATAACTAAAGTATGCATCAATGTTTTTGGGTCAAGGTAAGGGAAAGCACTGAGCTGCCAATTACAAGAATCTGTTCTAAGCTTGTGCCGTTCAACCCACTTATAAACAATGTGGATGAGAGGTTGGAAACTTTTATTATCAAATTTGCAGATTACACAAAGTGGAAAGGAGGAATGGCAGGTATCCTCGAAGAGTATTCAAGATTCTGAATACTCACTTCTCTCATTTTGTCTGGAATTGGGGTGTTTTTGAAGGCCTTCCAGATGTCATAGTTCGTAAAGCAAATGACACGGTGTAATATGTTGTACATTGTTTTTCATGGTTGTGTTTACCTACTTTTAAGAACCACTAAGGACCAGGTGATTTTACTATGTCCTGATATGTAAAACCATAGAACTCCATGAAGATGTACTGCCTTTTTCATGTGACTGCACATAATGCAAGTTAATGTGAATACAGACAGACCATTGACCATCTACTGTAAGAGATTCTATAAGAATGAATTAGAAAACTTTGCACTATGTGAAAGCAAATTACTTAGCTTTCACATAGACCCTGTATTAAGCAAACTCCCTAGTATAAACGAAGTCCATAACACCAAGAATATAGCAAGGGGTGCTAATCTGCTGAAGTGCATTTTAACTCCCTTGGCAGTTAACCTTTAATACTATTAAATCTAGACCATACAATTATTTTGTTTCACACTTCCTATCTGTGAAATAATAGTACTTATCTTCCTGAAACAGTCCTCCTATCCACTGTACTATGCAAGATATAGTAAGTTGAATCAAATAAGGCGAAAGATGTTTATGCAACATATTTGTACTTCCTGCAATCTTTGTACTTCGGTTGTCTTGAAAATATCTACAGCTTTTGTGCTTTCTGTGAAAAACCTCCTTTCTTAGGGTGAAGCTTATGCCAAACATTGACTAGATAAACTCTATTCATTGCCCCGCAATACTTTTTAAAAAATTATTATTAATCTTTAAAGGGATGGGGCTGTTGGTTAACCGAGGAGTCCCCTGCTTGATTGACAGTATCTGTCAGAGGCAATGAACTCCACTTGAACATTGCCTTTATGTTGCTGTGTAAAGTTGTTCAACTGTGACCCTTCCATCTGTTCCAGCTAATCTGAAAGTCATTTAGCCTCGTTTTAGTATTCATCCTAAACATAGCGCCTTCTCCTGTTAACACACATATGCAAAGTTGGGCAGTCAGCTATGTAAGAGATTTTTTTTCTTTCCTAAAATCTCATTTATGACATCTATGTAAACATTTAGTTATTGAACAAATGCAAAACTAAATGTAAACACACTTCACATCAACTTAATTATTTGGTGGTGGTATCTGTTTTTGACTCAACAAGTTGTCTAATACAAATTTTCCAGGTAGTGCCTGATTTTTACATATAACATGACTTCTGCAGCATTTAAAGTGTAACTTTCCAGATTTTAAGTATGTGATCACTCCTGTTAAAGAACTCTAAGTAATGTGCTTGAGATCATCATATGCATATGTAGAGCAGGTTTTCATAGCCATGGATGTGATTCTTTTTATTTGTTGAACCTTTGAATTTGCACCATGTGAATACCTACAAATTATTTAATTCACAGTTCACAATAAAGCTTTGTGACAAAGCTAATTTGCATTTCTAAGCATTGCTTTCATTAGAGCAGTAAACAGCTTGGGTGTTGCAGACCTCAGAAATTGTCTTCTGCTCACATCTGATTGTAATCTTTCCAACCAACTGATTTTTGCATTAGTTAAAAAAAAGCCAGTTTTCCAAACCTAAATATCATTATTGTTCCAAAAGTGAAATATTTCCTTTGAGGACCAGAAACTTTGTCAGCTTTCTACATAACAATCAATGAAATAATTGAAAATAATGCTTAAGCCTACCCAGTCTTTCATAGAATACATTTTTGCTAATTTAAAATTTAAATATTTGGAGAACTATGCTATAATTTCTCATGCCTATTAACTTTGTTAAGAAAAATAAATAAGATGATAGTATTATGCTAGACTTGCTTAAGATCACATAGATATTACAGTTTATCCCATAAGTAGGCAACATGCAGCCTTAGGTCTCTTCACATGGATGTCTATATACAGAGACAAAGGGTGGGGACAAATAGTGAAATGTGTATGACATTGTAATGCAAATGCCATGACTTATTTGCATCAAAATTCCAGAAACAAATACATAAAGTCAACATTTGCATGATTGTGTCATCTCACATTTCTTGTCATTTTGGCATTATTTACACAGTCAAATTCCAAATCACTTTTAAATTTCCCACCATTTTATGATAGAGAGTATGTGAAAATTATAGTATAAATGCTAAACATTTCCATTGCATCACTAAGAATTGTGAAAAATTGGCTTGGGACACAGTGCTATGAGCAGAGTACTTTTTTTGCAATTCTTTCAAGCAGTTGCTCTCCCTGTTCTCCAAAGTATCCTTTTAGAATTGAATCTGCATAGTCGAAATGTAATAGCAATAGCACTTGCAACTTCACAGTGATCCACAATGCTTTTACAACCCTCTCTAAGCGGTTTAGAGTTAGCATATTGCCCCCAACCATCTGGGTCCTCATTTTACCAATTTCAGAAGGATGGAAGGCTGAGTCAACCTTGAGCCTGGTGAGATTCAAACTGTCAAATTGCAGTCAGCCAGCAGTCAACAGAAGTAGCCTGCAGTACTGCATGCTAACTAATGCGCCACTGGGGCTCTTAAATAATAAAACTAAAAGATTGTGTAATGACTGAAGTGGAGAACAAGGACTAGGAAAACTCAAGCCTGTTCATTTCAAATCATATATAAGGAGGGCCCACCTCTTGTTACATTTGTAGTTTTCATTCTCACTTTACAGACTTACAAAAATAGTGCAACTTTATATGTAAATCAGGCTTCAAGTTCATTAAAGAAAATGTGTTTACTGTAAGGATGTGATCTATGAGCAGCCTATTGAAGATCACATTGGAGAATATAAAGAGCCTATTAAATCAATACAATAATCTCATACATTTTTTGAGGGAATTAGCTAATCATTGAATGGGCTTTTTCACTGGCGAACTAAAGAAAGTTTTGTGAGCACTACAAGTAGAAAATTAGTGTTATGTATTGCATCTTGTAAAGATAGTAGAAAGACAGAATATAAAATAAACCAGAACATCCATGATCATGATCTTTTGCTATAGGTTTTCAAAGCAATGTCCATATTCAGGTATTCAATGGGTAGCACATGGGAGCATTTTTGCAATATTCAGGAATTTCATATAAACATCTGTTTGTTTGTTAATCCTGCTTTTTTATCAAAAGCATAGGGCAGCTTCCTTCTCTTATTTTTCTTCATAAAACAACTCTGGAAATAGGTTTGATGGTTCAGTGGTTAGAATGCAGTATTGTAGGCAGGCTAAACGTTGACTCAACTTTACACCTTTCTGAGGTTGGTAAAATGAGGATTCTGATTGTTGGAAGCTATATGCTGACTCTGTAAACTGTTTTGAGAGTGCTCTAAACAGTGGTGGGTTGCAGGTGGTACGCCCCGGTATGGATGTACAGTACTGGTGCCTGCCGGGACCACTGGTACGGTACGGTGCTCCGGAGGGCCCACCCGCCCGTCCACCATCCTTACCTTTATTTTGAGCTCTTTGGCACTTCCAAGCACATGCATGGAGCATCAGTGCCGTGTTACTACAGTTCCATTGCAGTTGTTAAGCACATCACCTACGATAGTTAAGCATGTGACTGTATTTTTCTATAAAGTTGTTTTTGGAGTGCAATTGTAAGTTTGAATGGTCATGAAACAGGGTAATCATTAAGCAAGGAATAGCCATATTTCCCTATTTAATGTACTTGAAAGATAAAACATTCCATCTTGTTAATTTATTGACATGATAACCTGATAAAAATACTTAAGTAAATGACAGTAATTTTAAAGGAATATATTTGCATTCTATTATTAATTATTCAACATAGTTAACTATCATATTGTAGATATTAGGTCAGTACACAGATATTAAAATAAACACAATAAAATCACATCAGCTAGTTTTATAATTCAAGAAGAGTACATTTCTGTTAACTTGCTGATACATTTATTTTAAATTAAATGTATACCTTTCCATAAAAAGATACAATCATATAGGTAAAGAAGATAAATTCATGATGTAAATAAAATAAAATAAAATACTTATTGTTGAAGAAATGCAATGATTCCAAAATATGAAATCCATTGTGGTTTGTTATTAAATTGAATGTGTGATCTTTCTCAAATGCTTGGTTCCTTCCACTTCTCTGTGACATAATGCCAATTAGCCAAAATTGTCTGTTGGTAACTTCTTCTTTAAATTCTTATGAATTCATGTTTGTATTGCCAGATATAGTATCAAACCACCTTGTCTTTTGTCAACTTCTTTTTTGCTTGCCCTTGCTGATTTCAAGCATCAGAATTTTCTTCAGCCAACATATTCAAGTTGTTTTAAAATATAGAATCTAAGTCTACACACCCATAAAATTCTGTTTAAAAGCATTGATAATCAGTTCATCTTTTTATAATGAACAAAACAGGAAAATTCCAAAGATCTGAATCAGCTACAATATCAGAAACTCCTTCAGCAGCTTAATTAAAGATACAATCATTCGTGACTATTACTGTTTACAAATAATGAAAGTTTGTGTAAGAAAGGATGTTCAACTATGTAGAAAGAGATTGCCTTTGTTTAATGCCCCTTGTGTCATATCATTGCTTTGGTTACACAGTTATTTTTAGTTGATTGGGTTTATATTCTCTGTAACGAAATATAAATCTTCAGAAATAAATTGGTTTCTTAAGGAGAAAAAGAAATTCTTTCTTTCCCCTATACTACATGCTAATTTTTAGCAGTTATTTGCAAGAACTGTCTGCCAGGAATATAGCATGCTCCAAATAGATACATACGAAAGATTAGTAAATTTGCCCCTATATTAGTCCTACCTATTTTATTTTTATCATAAATCAGATTACATGCTGCTGAGTAGAATCATGCCAAAAATTTAAAGAGACTGGGCTATAACCATGAAGTAGCCTAGATTATTCTCTCTTCCTAAACTATGATAAACTATTAATAAAACCAATTAACTTTAAATGTAATGAATCCAATTAGATCTAATGAATTACTTGTACACCATACAGGATTAAATAATGTCATAATTTATCCATGCACTGAATAATTTTAACAATTTTGCATGTGAGATTTTTTTCTGGAATATTTTAGCAAAACAAAATTGTTATAGATGTTGGGAAATGTTGAACAGATTCAACAAAATGTTTATTTCCCTAATTAATTCTCTTAAAAGCCAAAACCAAAAAGAAGTTTCACTGTACTAATGTTACATCTTACAATCTGATAGCTTCCTGCTAATAACTGCTGTTTATTTGTGTCTCGGTATAACATAAAACAGCTTCACGATGTGAAAATGAAGACATTAAAAGTGCATGCTTCATGGAACGGCAAAATAATTGACTTGTCCATTTAAAAAAAGTTCAATCTGAAAGCCTAAATTAGGTTTACCAAATAATGGCATTTGTCACTTTCATGCCCTCACATATCATAGCACATTTAGCTGCAATCCGGAGAGCCGGTCATTTAGGACTGCTTGCTGTTTCATTCATTCAAAATGCAGAATGCAGTGTGTGTCAAGGCCACAGTTCAAAAGCAGAAGGCTTTCAATTTCAGCAAGTTGTCACTGGTGCAATTCAGAGAGAGGGCAAAAGGACTTTTTTTCCCATTCTTCCCTTTAGTTTTACTAAAATTGTTGGGGTCATTGGTATAAGCTGATTTAAAATTTGGAGGTAAATAAGATATGTCATATCTGTCTCAGCTTAGAAGCTAAGCAGGGTCAGGCCTGTCTAGTAATTAGACAGAAGATTTGCAGGAACATCAGGTCTGTAGGCTACACTAGGAAGTTGAAAAAAAAATCCCAGAAGATCATAGCAAATCACCTCTACGGAATGCTGTTGCCAAAAAGAGTGCTTGACTAATTTAAAAGTCAGCACTATCTCGAAGAAGATTTTAGACAGAGGCTAGAAGAAAGTCTTCAAGTTAATTTTCCTTGCAGTTTAATAGAAGTCACTTGCACTGTTTTTTTTCAGAGATGTTTTTCAACTTTCCAGTAAAACGTTCACCGCTGGTCCTCCAAGTTATTTTTAGTTCATTGGGTTTATATAAATCTTCAGAAATATATTGGTTTCTTAAGGAGAAAATGTAATTCTTTCCTTCCCTTATATGTTAACTTTCAATGAAGTTATTTGCAAGCAGAGTCAGCAAGGAATATAACATACTCTAAACAAGTACTTATGAAAGATTAGTAAATGTTTACATTTGCCCCTTTGTTAGTCTACCAACTTGGTTTTTGACATAAATCAGTGTTGCTGAGTAGAATCATGCGAAAAATAAGTTGAAAGAGTTATGTTCTAATGCTATCTATGATTTCACCAAGCTCTGACCAGCTATTGCCTCTTGGTGAAGCCTTCCATCCAGATACAACATTTGCACAAATGCATGTTTCATAAATTAATCAGGGTAGTAACTAAGGCCTTCAAATGTACCTTGTTGTTTCCCTCTATATGGCCTGGACAAGCGCCCATAATGTTCAACTATTGGCTTTGCTGGCTGTTGATCATATGAGTTGATCTAATCTTGAAGAAATTCAATCAAAAATGATTGTTGTGGGATGTTAAATTGCATATTGTATGAGAATTTGCATAGTTTCACATTCCTATGGAAATATACGAATAATACACATAGTATCACTCTTCCCAGAGATTGTGAACAGAGCAGATAAGGGTGTCCATATTTATTAAATCAATTTTAATTTAATAAACTATCATAGATATGATTTTATGCAGTTATGTACAGGGTAATAAATTAGAAAGCAATTTCTATCTCGTGCTATTTTCTTTTGATGTACTGCTAATTTAATATAACTTTTCTTCTAATGATATGAGCAGGGTGTTTGTGTTGCCACAAACTGCATAGATCAGAACATTGAACATCATTTTGAGTACATCCCTTAATATATTTTTAGAAACTATCTAGATATAAAAGGCATTATAAAGTTAAGTAAGTCAACTGTAATGGGTTACCTAAGGTAAATACTTTGATTGAAAATATGAGCTTCGACTGTTTTATTCCATTTCTTTGAAACAGTGCCATTGCTTCAAAATTAATAGAATTCAGTCTTACTTTAAATATGTATATTTCATAATTCAGGAAAATGAAAATGTTTAACCCTGCCAGATTTCTTCAACTGTAAATGTATTCTCTACCTCGGTGCTTTTCTGTCAAATATGACATTTTATAAGCAATCAAAATCCAGTTTTCTGAATCTTTGTTATGTTGGTTTCAATTCACTGTTTTGACTTTCTTCACCACTTAACTCAGTTACAGCTAATTAAAAATTGAAGTGCAGAAGTCTAGCGTATGAATTCTTAATGCCACAAAGATTCTCCCATGCTTTATACAAAGTTCTGAGAGTTTGCAGAGGTTCCACTTTTATCCCAGGAAAGCTGAGGTACAGGTCTGTTGTGCGCTGGTATAATGTGTACAGAAATATATACAATTCTTATGACATCATTCTTGGGTGGCATGCCAAGCAAATAAGTATTAGAGTGGGAAACATTGAACTTCATCTGTTAAAAAAAGTCTGAAAAGGCAACTTCATTAAACTTATGGAGGTTTTTTTTTCTTCCAGTGAGGTAACAGAGCTTATAGTGTTTTGCAAAGAGAGATGAGAAAGGGCAGGTTTTTCTTATCTTTTGTTATTGGAGTTGACCCTCAGGATCCTTAGACCTTGGTGAGGGCTTAAGCAAGCTTAGATCAAGGAAGGATTTTGAAATTGAATTTATTCAGATTAGTAAACCCTTCCATGACAGGATTTAGTCTCAACAAGCTGTTGCCAAGTTGGAATATACAAAGCCCAGTGTATTTTGCTGGTGTACAATCAGCTTGAAAGAAAAAGAAAGAAAGAAAGAAAGAAAGAAAGAAAGAAAGAAAGAAAGAAAGAAAGAAAGAAAGAAAGAAAAGGTAGATTTCACATAAACAACCATTTACATGTTGGTTAAAAACATGGTAAAGAAATATTTCATAAATTAAATGCTCACTTTTTTCTTTTTTAAAGTAATAGTTCATTCTTTTTGTGCAAAAGTTATGTAACCAAATCAAACAAAAGAAAAATATAAACCAAAGTAAAGTTATAAAATAGAATGGACATGTCAATATTAAAACTAAACACAATCATTAATTAAGGTACATTTTCAGAGAATTAACAAATGTATGAAAATCATTTGGAAATTACATGCCTCCAAAAGGATCTGTAATGTAAGAAATGTAAATCCCTTGTAAGCATTGTTTCATGAAGGAATAAGCAAACATTGTTTCATGAAGAAAAATATTTCTTCATTCATTCCTGCATCCCTCTTTTCTTTATACAAAATTATCTATCTATGTACTACTAAAACTTACTTATTTCTGTAATTTTTAACTGAATGAACGGTGAACTTTTTCAATGAGATATCTCAAATAGGTTAAATTACAGAATGCATCTAAAATCCCGTGGAATTGAAATTTGGATAATTTTATAAAACACTTTATGAAATGAAAATTATCATAAAGCATTTTATGACATCATACAAAATGTCATAAAATATTTTCTGAGATCAAATGGTGATGCTTGATTGTGCTATTCTATTCAACATGGGCTGCTTTCAAGTGAGATACATCTCTGAACATTTCCCTAAATTTTTAAGAACTTTTTCAATGACCCAACAGGTTGTCTAGTAAACCATTAAAACTCTCTGTCTGTTTCATACTTTGTAAACTTCAATTGGGCAAAAGGTTGCATCATAGAACAACACTTTGTCAACAACTTCAAATGGGCTAGCATACAGTGTGCTAAGACATGTTACTTCCAAGGGAATTAAATTTGACATTTTGTTTTATTTTATTTTTTACCACTTCTATACTGCTGTGCTGTTGTTGTTCAGTGCCACTGCCAAACTGCTGCAGTGAGGCATTGTTTTATATGCTGGTCTTGTTGTATTCAGGTCTTTTCCCATGTAAGATTGAGATTGTCTTGGCAACGTTTTGGCGAGGTCCCACTCGTCATCTTCAGGCTGGCGTTTCGGCTTAAAGCGTGGTCGGAGCTGCCGTCTTTCTATAAATCTTGGTGGGTGGGGTGGAGTGCTGGCGTTGTCTCAGTAAGTGGATTGATTGGCTGTGTCACTTTATCATGATTGGTAGATTGGTGCTGATTGGTGTTGGCTGTGTGTCTGTTGTTGTTTTGTGTTGTAATGGCCTGGGTAGTGGGTGGGGCTCGTTTATTTACTAGGGCTGGTTTCCAGATGTCTTTCTCTAGAGAAACACCCCCACAACATATATAAACGTGACGATGCCTCCCGCCAGCCAGACATCGCCAAGGTACTCTCAATCTTACATGGGAAAACACCCAAATATGCCAAGACCTGCATACCTGTATCCGTGAAAATCTACGCAAACAATATATATATATATATATATATATATATATATATATATATATATATATATATATATATATATATATATATATATATATATATATATATATATATATATATATATATATATATATATATATATATACATATATATATATATATATATATATATATATATATATATATATATATATATATATATTCGTAGATTTTCACGGGTGTAGGTATGCTGGTCTTGTTGTATTTGGGTCTTTTCCCATGTAAGATTGAGATTGTCTTGGCAACGTTTCAGCAAGCTCTCACTCGCCATCTTCAGGCTGGGTTTTGGGTTTAAAGTGTGATCGGAGCTGCCGTCTTTCTATAAATCTTGGTGGGGGTGTGTGGAGTGCTGGCTTTGTTTCGGTAAGTGGAATGATTGGTTGTGTGGTTGTATCCTGATTGGTAGATTGGTGCTGGCTGTGTGTCTATTGTTGTTTCATCTTGTAATGGTGGGGCTCATAGGCGGGAGGTATACGGTAAGCAGGAGGTATCGTCATGTTTATTCATGTTGTGGGGGTGTTTCTCTATTTCGATAGCTTCCATGATTATTCTCTTGTTGAAGTGTTCTGTTTTGGAGATTAACCTGGTTCCTTCAAAATTAATTTTATGTCCTGTAGCTTTAAGCTGCTGGAAAAGGGATGAAGTTTTTTTCAAAGAAATTTATACATACATACATACATACATACATACATACATACATACATACATACATACAATATTATATATATTATATGTGTGTTTATATATTTTCCTTATTTTTAGCATTCCCTTCTCACAAGTCAGTGGGAAACCCAGAACCAATAAGTACTGACAGTCCTTGACACCGTCCCACTAGCAAAGTATTTGCTTGTGGGAAGCTTGCAGTGAGAAGGAGAAATGGCGCACCCTTTGCCAGTCCCTCTGTGTGTCCTAAAAGGAATATAACTGCAGGCCTGACACTGTGCTTGCACCAGGCCACACAATTGTGCAATTGTTCCAGGAAGTTGAAAGTCACTCCACTGATTTTTTGCCGATCCATGATCATTCTGTTTCTCTATTTAGGTAAGGAGCTACCTCTAAACAAGGACTTAGTTGGTCATCAGTCGACTAATTATCTTTAAAAAGACAAAGGAAAAAATATAAAATTGGATTTTTCCTTTAGGATTGCTGGACAAAAAAAAATTGAAACAAAATGTGAAACTTTTGCTATCATAGATGATTGACAGTGCAGAAATTTAACAAGTGCAAATAGAAAGATATATTATCCCTCACAATGGGAAAAATTTGGCTGAGACGGCATTAACTTTCTTTTTTTTTTTAAAAAAAAAAAGGAAGATTTTATCCACTTTGTTTCCTATTTGGAAATTGCTTGAGACTTCATGCTTGAAATAGAAGGGAAAAATGAAGTTGATTTGAAGATTGGCTAATTATGTAATTCTAGAAATGGCTTGTTCTAACTAAATGTAATATTAAGAAATTGATGATGTAATTGTATTTAATATTCAACTGTCAAGACTTGGAAATCAATGGGTTTTTTTCTTTTTCTTTTAGTTTTCATTTCCTTTTTCTAATCTTTATTTTCATTGTACTGTATATTGTTAACAAACCTCAATAAAAACCTAAAGAAAAAAGAGAGACACGTGAAAAAAATTATCTTGAGCTGGGATGGTGAAAGAGAACATCTCTGAAAATGATGTGCCCTTACTTCATCCTTTAAAGTGGAAAATTCTATAGGCAACTCATATGAGATCCTAATTTACAATAATAAAGTGGACCTGCATTTCAGAGGACTGACAGAAACATACTAGTTGAACCAATTATCAAAAAGAAAGAAAGAAAGAAAAATGCAGTCCACTTCTCCAACTCAAACAGCTAATTAGGGCTGATGTTTGTTTTCTAACATGGCTTTTCTCATCCTGTCCAGGAAGCCAAACAAGAAAGAAGTAGGAAAGACTTAGAGGAGGTTGAGAGGGCAGCCCCTGCTGGATAGGAGTTTCTTTCTTTCTTTCTTTCTTTTTTTTTTGTATGTGTCTATTTTCAGGCCATTTATGAATCTTTTTGCTTGTTTTGTAGCTTTTTTTAAACGCAGCTTATAGTTCAAAGAAAAGCATTGGGACTTGGGTGGCTTCCAAATGTCTTTCATAAATGAAGTAAGTATCAGGGGAGAAGTGAGGTGAATTCATATGGGAAGGTACTTACTTAAAAAGCTGGCCTCACCATTTTTATTTAATAGGATAAGGGAATATGGCATGTGTTTCCTAATAAAGCTGCTGAGATTCTTTAATGGCAAGAGAGCTGTATGTTGTTCTGGCAGCTATATTGATGTAGAGCTGTAGGGACAATGAATATGATTGAAATAGGCAAAGGGGCTACAAACTGTTTTAAGCTCTGAGAAAGAAGATAAAATTTGGAAGCAATTCAGGCAGATATTATCTTATCTTGATTCATTGAAGCCTAAGAAAAAGGAGGCGGTATAGCACCATCAAATGTGCAATATTCTGTTTATTATAGCCAATCCCAATAAAAGTTTTTCCTTCCTGTGCAGTTGATTTACTGGTCTGATCTACCTATCGGGTTTGATTTAACATGGCAGTAATAGAACCATATTAGGAGAGAGTCCACAATCCCCTTTATGACTCTAAACAAATAGAAACATTTTTCCTCTTGAGAGATTACAGGTGATGTGAACTTAAAGTGTCAGTCATGAATATCCCTTTTACCAACAGCCAGACTTTTTCCTCTGTAGTGTTCAATATCAACTACTTTTGAGTTATTGTTTATGGTATTGAAGTCACAGTGTTCTCCAGACAGGTTGGCATTTCCAGTCAACAAAAAGACGAAATAGGATATTTTATGGGAATTTGAGTTCAATCTCTATGGAATAACATAAGCATGAAGAAGGTGGTTCTGGACCACTCACACTTCCTACAAAATTATTCTCGATACACTGTGTTCAGTTATATTGTTTTTATCTTTCAAATATTGTTTATATGTATAGCCTTTAGACTAGTGGTAGTCAACCTGGTCCGTACCGCCCACTAGTGGGTGTTCCAGCTTTCATGGTGGTGGTGGGGGTTGCTGTAACTCTGCCTTGTAAATTTTATAAAGTAAAGTTACTTCCCTACTTTATAAATCACCATTACCGTGGAACCGGTGGGCGGTCAGAAAATTTTACTACTAACAGAGATACAAAAGTGGGCGGTAGGTATAAAAAGGTTGACTACCCCTGCTTTAGACTCTAGGAATCCATATATAAATGTTTAAAGTAAGTAGAGTAACCGGGATTTATATTTTTAAAACATATTCCTGAGTGTATTTAGTATTTTCCATTCATGTCATTTTTTTTTGAAGCCAGTCAAGCAAAATTATTTTTTTAAAAAAATTCTAGTGTTTTAAAAAGCAATTGAATTACATACAGTATTATGGTCTGCAAAAGCAACAGAAATAAGTTTAGAAAACAGAGACTGAAACTAAACCTGTCAATAATATGTGGCATTATAATATACATATTTACATAGTTTATTCAGATAGTAATAGAAAATATATACATGTTTTCAATAGGTAGAATTGGGAAGTTTATTATTTTAAATATATATTTTTGCCTGTATTTAGTATTTTCCATCAATGTACAGTATATGCAGCTGCTACTTTTTAAAAGCCGGTTAAGCAAATTATTAAAAAAACAAAATAATAATTCTAGTGCACTTGGATTAGATATTATGAACTACAACAGCACAGAAATGGGTTTAGGAAACTCAAACTTTGTTCTCTTACTGGGTGCCATTATAATAGTAATAAATTTACAGTATTAATTTTTTTCCACAAAGTTCAACAATTCAAAGTCAGAAGGGGTTTTCATGTTTTTACTCTGAAGAGTCTTAGGATTCATTGGTTTACAGATAAATAAACTTTCTTACTTCAAACATCTAAATTTTGCTTCTAGATTGAGAAACAGACTGTTACTCATGAGACAGTAACACACTGTTTTTATAACATTTTAAGCATACCAAACTGAAACCAGAAAATTATACTGCCAATATAATAATTGTGAAAATATTAATAATTTTGGAAGTGTCTTTTGTAGAGAGGAAAGTGAGACAAACTACTACCCAACAGATGTTCCAAGTCCCATCCCTTCCTCCTTCCTTCCTTCCTTCCTTCCTTCCTTCCTTCCTTCCTTCCTTCCTTCCTTCCTTCCTTCCTTCCTTCCTTCCTTCCTTCCTTCCTTCCTTCCTTCCTCTTACGGGGTATCCATAGGCAAAGACTGCCATAGACAAGCTGACAATTGCAATTCTTATTTTATATACATACAAATTCCATTGTCCTGGACATTAGGCCTGTTTCTTCCAAGAAAGGCTGCTTGTTGTATGTCTGCTATCTTAAATGGTCTTTTTGTGACCTTAGTCTGTAACCTTCAACAACTGAAACAGGACGTTTTATCTTTTAATGACTTGAGGAGGGGAATGAGCATTACCCATGCAGTGCACCAAGGCATACAAACTTCCTTGTGACCGTATTTAAAGAAACAGACACAAAGAAATAGTCATTGCTGTTATAATAGGGGAAATCTAGTATGCATTTCCAAGGAATCCCATTTTGGGGAGAATTACAGAATAATTACACATATGCTTAGATCGTGAGCATTCAATGAAGCGAACACTATTTTGGGGATTTAAGATGTTGGTGTTGTGGTCGTCTCTAAGAAACCAGGATAATTCAGACATTCAAATGCAAAAATGCACCATTTGGAGAGTGTAATGCGGTCTGTTCTGGTCAGTGTTACAAATTCGGAAAGGATTCCCTAGCTGCAGACATTAGCTACTTAATACATAAATCTGTTTCTAAATGTAAAGCACAGAACAAAAGTACTCTGCATTAATGAAACATATCCTAATACTGGTGTGGTGACACATTTCATTAATGAGTCGTTCTGGACACAAAATAAATATCCCTGTCATATAGCTTGATTAAAAAATATATGAATATGAGCAGTAGGTTAAAAAAAATAAAGATATAGGGAGAAAAGAAACAAGGACATTATACTTTTACAAAAAAAGAATGAACATCTGCATTGCCTTTAATATGGCTCTCATATCAAAGCCTGGGAACTGAAATAGCAAATACATAAGATTAAGACAAAAACTCAATTTTTCTAAATCATTATAATGTGATTTGAACATTCCAGAATACCCCCCCTTTGCCCCTCCTCTTTCCTTACAATAAATTTGGTGATAATTTCATATAACACAATCGGGGCTATAACATTAAAATCCCAAAAATAATTTCTTCCCCAGAAAACGTAAATGTGCAGTTATTTACAAATGTATTTTCTCCTGTAACAAGTATTTTTGAATCAAGAGCAGTCTGTGTTGCAATTCTGATATTACAGTGAAACAATGAACAGCATAAGTTAACTTTTTTTATTTACTGGGCTCCATTTCAACATAGCAATTATATATAAGAAAACTTTTAAAAATCGTATGTGAGTGCAGAAGCCAGGGGGGGAAATGCTATTTTGCACATGTACTGCTTAGCATATAGTTTGAAAGTCTTCCTTCAGAAGCAATGGCAAAACCTGAGGATACATCAAACCTTTGACATGGATAATGAGATCTGACTATACTCTCTGATTGCAGATAGGAAATGTAGCTAAGAACACTGGAAAACTAGAAATATCTCTGTTACATTTTGAGTTATAGAAAGTACTTCTGTGACAGGCAGCAGGTCAGAAAGCTCCAATTCATCTTGCAATAAAATAATGATATGAGTATAGATTCTGTATAGGCATAACAACATGGATGATCTGAAGGACCATGAAACATGGCATTCCTGTGTGCATTCATGCTCTCAACCTGGAGAAGTATATAGCCCAAGCTGGTACATATTGCCCATTATGCACAATGGGGGAAAAAAGGGTATGTTTAAAAAAAATCTCAGCAACTATTAACAATTAAGGAAGATGCTATTACTTACCTGGCCTGCAGCTGGCAAGACTTCAGAAATATTGGAACACACTGGTTCATTAATATTAGCGCTTAAATTTGTCTTGAGCACTACTGGCCTTTATATTTAGACACTATAGATATAACTTTTTCAATGTAGGCTGCAAGGGCATAAAGTGCTTTTACAACAGAGCAAAACTGGGGACATTATGATACAATTATGTTCATTTTGATACGAAATAAGCTGAAGATGATGCAGATTGCTAACATGGGAACGATCCAACTAATATTTTATGGGTATCTGCTCTTCCCTTCTTTATGGGAATATCATTCCAAAGAAGAAATCGAATGGACCTCATGTGAGTTGTTCAAATGTGCCTTAGCAGATTTGGACAAATGAAGTAGCATATCATGTATGAATAAATGTGTGAAGGTAGAGACACGAGAACCTTCTATCTAGAGTCTTAAATAAAGTAATTGCACCATCGATAGCTTCTGCAAACAGCATAACAGACATTTGCTCTTATTCCACAACCTCTCTATTGTGTAAGCAGAGAGGATGCCCTTAGATTAGTAATTCTCACTTTGCCACTACTTCTACCTCCAAGTGAAATACCCATATTAAATATACTGTTCTCATTGTCTCAATACCCACGGCCCCCCTTCACGATCCCCAAAACAGCACATCAGCAACAAGCAAGCTATGTATCATCTGGAATCTGGATGTACTTCTTTATATGGAAAGAAATCAGATTATTACTGCTTTGAAATTGTAAGCTTTGAATCTTCTGTACTCTTCTTCCTGGTTTTTAAAAAAAAACATTATTTTTGAAAGATTCTACTTGATATTATTATGAGAACATGACAGACAATATGTGCTCTCCTGTTTGCCCTGCAGATGGCTCCAAACGCAAAGACAGTCAGCCGATGGTCTCCATAGGATGATGCTTTGGATATATTGCCTGAACTATTTAGATAGGAGAGCAGTTATATGTTACAACCTTTGCAGATTTCTTAAAGTTGGAATCCCGAAATACTTGCTAATAAATAAATTTTATCAAACACAGCCCTCTTTGCTTCTGAATACATATGGATTGGATATATGCTATAATTGTGGAGTTAATGAAATAAAAGTCACAAGACATAAGTAGGGTCGCAACAGAGTGTGTAGGCAGAAAATTTATCTACTGTTGAATTTCTGTCATAGAGAGATTATAACGGATTCACTCAATAGACTATGGTGTAAAAGTAGAGTCCTGCTTTCAACACTGTCCAAAAATACAATGATACATGAATAGATTGTTAGAATCCAAGCCATGACTTAAAGTTGCTGAATAATACAGCTTCAATCTTTTGCTTGGTTTACCTGACAACCATGGCTGGGTCTAGGAATCAGCACTCAATTTTCTACAGTGCATGAGAATGCTCAACACAGTGTAGCTGCAGAAGGAGCTACAGAAGGAAATGTTATTTTCCAGGCCAATCAATCTCTTAAAAAATTCTCTGTTCTTATATGAAGGTTTGTGAGATTTGGGATATTTTTGTTTTTTTAATTCAAAAAAGTTTATTATTAAAAACATTCCTAAGACACATTGTCAGTGCATTAATATCTAGAAGTACAAATGAACCAGCTGCTAGCAGCATTCTCCCATCTGGACTGGTTAGGAAACTCAAACCACCAGTTGCTCATAGATAGAGCAGTTACCCAAGACTCAACATCTAGACAGAACAATCTGAGCCCAGCCTGGATTAACTATAGGAACGTCTGTGTCTCATTATAAATGGATGGAAAATAATCAAGGAGAGGAGCAACCTGGAATTAAGGAGAAGCTTCCTAACAGTGAGAACAATTAACCAGTGGAACATCTTGCCTACAGAAATTGTGGGTGCTTCATCATTGGAGGTTTTTAAGAAGAGACTGGATGGCCACTTGTCTGAAATGGTATAGGGTCTCCTTGAGCAGAGGATTGGACTAGAAGACCTCCAAGGTTCCTTCTAGCTCTATTCTGATTGATTTATTGACTGGATCTGTGACTGCCTGGCATTATACAACGTCTTACCGGACACTAAGGATCTTCCTAAAGAATTTAATGGGAGTGCGGAAGACAATTCTGGAAGTCAACTCAAAACAGCTCACATAAGTGTTAATCAAGTACAGCATATACCAATGTGATATACTGTACCTGCTGCTATTCTGAACAGGCTTGATACTCTTCAGCTAGATAACGCAAGGACTGGATATGGATACAAGTGGAGTTACCATCTACCACCTTCTCTACATGGATGACATCAAGCTGTAGATGCTAAGCATGAACAAGGCATCAACTCACTGATCCACCTAATACAGATATACAGTGATAACATAGGGATGTGATTTGGACTGGAGAAGTGTGGCCAGATAGTAATAAAGAGAGGGAAGTAGTTAAAATCGATGGTTGGAATACCAATGGGGCCACATAGCGAACATACATACCACCTACTGTACAAGTATCTTCCACAGTTGCTTGAGAATCATGAGGAGGAGGGAAAGAAGTCAGTAACATCCAAGCGCTACATGTTCTGAAGAGCCAGCTCAGTGGGAACAACAAGATCCATACCATTGACATGTATAACATGCCAGTCCTCAGATACCTTGCCAGTATAGTCAGCTGGACAAAGCATGAGATAAAAGCTGCCATTGTGAAGGCCCGGAAGTGTTTCACAACATATATAGATTTCCAACCCAAGTCCAATACCCAGAGACAGTACAGTACATCAGCCAGAAAGTGGATTGTGGACTGAGTGCTAAAGCCCCAGTACTGGATGAAACACAGAATATCCAGGAGTACATCAGTAAAATGTCACCCAAAGATAAGATACTGAGAAAATGCCTGAGGCCGCAGACATGGGAGAATGATCAAGCAGAGTAAGTGCCTGGCAAGATAATAACTGCATGGCATGTATCATTGACAGCTAAGGGGGCAGACGTTGGGAAATCCTGGCTGGAAAAGATTGGACTAAGGCAGTGATCAAAGCAATACAAGAACATACACTAAGCACTGGAGTTATAGAAGCAAGGTTCTATCACACTAGACAGGACCCAAGGTGCAAACTGTTCAGATAAGCTTCAAAGACAGTCCAACACATAGTGGTAGAGTTAAGATGCAGGCAGGAAGAGCACACAATGAATGGAAGAACCAAGTAGCTGGCATTGTTTACAGGAACACCTACACAGTGTAAATGGGATATTCCACATAAGGTCACAGAGAATAATAAAGCTAAAAATCTATGGGATTTCCAGATCCAAACACAGATCCTCGCAATAGTATTCACAGGACAAATAGACCATGGCTAATGTGTTTTCAGGGTCACAACATTTGCAAAAATATATTATTTAATTTTCTTTCCTACTGCTCAGAATTTTAGCAGGAAAAAAACTGCTTGTAGGCTATCACTCTCTGGGGTCAAAGCATCAACAGTGTAATTGTTAGTGTTTTTAATGGCATTATTGCCACTATCTATGCTGGAGACCTCTTTCATTGCATTCAAAAGTTCTTTGTGCAATCCCCATCTTGTCAGAGTTGCTTTGGCCCTTCAGTTCCCAAACCTCTTTAAAGGGAGACAAAATTGGTTTCATTTAATAGGTGATGTTAAAAGACATTCCCAGTGAACCTGGAGGAAAAGGGAATAGGAAAATCCAACTTATGCCCTCTCTGACAGAAATCATTCCAGTTTGACCACCTGATGGGCTCTTGAGGTTAATTAGAAAATCCCCATCAAGACCTCAGAGGCCAATATCAGCTGTCAAAATCCCACATTCCCTCTCTTTCAAGTGCAAAATAACCTGCGTCTGAAGATGTGCCGGAGTATAAAAGGGCACACCACCACCACTGTGGGCTCTGACTTAGCTCTATTCATAGCCGTGCTACTATGAATACAGCAAAAACTCAAACGAAAGTTTTAATCTCCCCACTGCATTCATCCCAAAGAGAAAAGGGTTTCCCTTTTAATAATTTCTCCCCTTAAATCTTTTGTGTTAGCCTGCTTTGGTGTGTGGGGGAGATGGGGTTTTACTCTGACCCAACTAGAGGAGGAGGATTTTTTTTTTGTTTTATTTTCCTTTTTTGGAGGGGTATGTATGAAGGGAGCATAGAAATTACTGCACCTAAAACTTTTATGCTTGAATCAGAAGAAAGATTTCCTCAGGCTAAAAGTAACTAAAGCAAAGGAGCTTAGATGCAAAAAGCTTCAAGATTAAAAAAAAAAAGAAATGTGATTAATTTACCCATTTCTGCTTGTCCCCCATTATGACTTGCATTATATAATTTGGCAATACTTTAGGTGACATGAAACATATAAGGCTAACATTTATATTTGAGAGAAATGGCAAATAAACAATTTTCTGAAAAAAGACAGAGCTTACATCCTATTCTGCAGATGTCACTCTACATTATATATACATCAATGGGTTAATTCCCAAAAAGTTAAGTTTCTCTAACGCAAATAAAAAAAAACCAAACAAACCTCAAGCTGTCCACAGGGCAAACTTTTGACACTGTTTTACAATATCATCACTGACCTTGGCATTCCTATGACAAAAGATAATGTCCAGGCACATAAAATTGAATCATTATATTCAACAGAAAAGTTACAAGAATTAATCAAAATACTTAACTTCATTTAAATAGCCAGTCTTCAATCTTCTAGTTAATTTTACTGCATTTAAAATAATAAAAAAATGCCATAATATATACATTGTTAAAGATACATTAAAAGTGCTTTAAAAAGAAAAAAACCATCAAAAAAAATAAAAATATAAGTGTAATATGCTGTTGCAACAATAAACCGTTACAATGAGAGAATTATCTAACAATGACATTATGCAAATATAGCCAATTCTAAATCTTAACAATTGCAGCTTGAAATCGGACACTAACAAAATTAGATCCAGATTTAATTCTCAGTGAGATCAACAGCACTTATAAAATTAAATTTTATATCTATTTCAATAAGACTTATATGATGCTATCTTTCTCTGTATCTAGCCTAAAATAACAAATGAGGTGGGATATCTTTAGTAGTTTGAGATCCACATGCACATTTATGCATTAGATTCTCATCTGTGTATGGGATGAACACATTGTTTTTCTTTACTTTTGTACAAGCTTTTTGTAAAATACAGCATTTTGTAAAATACAGTAAAATGTAGCATGTGAAGCTATAATCTCTCCTATAGCAATTTAGGAGATCTTAATCTGGTTACTGTAATTTGGCTACTGACAAAACACATTCAAGAAGTATATATAAGGTAGGACCTTGTTTATCTGATGTGAAACACTTTCCCCAAGTATGCCAGGAACTCACTTTATCATCAGCTAAGATTTACTATGTTTTAATATATATTTATGAGTATCCTTTAACAAATGTGATACATTACGTAGCACTGTTTGCTCAACTGATAATAATTCCTCAGTAGTTGTGTTGATATTGTTTGTTAGTTGTTCTGCTTCTCGTGATCTGCTCTGCAACGTTTTTTTTCTGAAACGGAGCTAATTAAATAAAGATGGCAATGTACCTCAGAAGTGTTGTACAATGCATAATGTGTTTGCAGCAATATGGCCTATTGTAAAAGAAGTACACTCTCCTATACAATGAGGGCTCTTTTTTTTTAAGTTTACTGTGGCAGAAAGGGAGACTGTCTAATAAATCTTACAGCAATATTCACTACTTCAAGAGGCATCTGTAAAGATGTTAATGGTGGATAATATCCATGCAGGCAAGCAGCATGCATGGGGGATTTTTGTATTAAAATGCATCTTTCAAAGCTCTGTTTGGTGTTTTTGAGGGCTATTTCACTCTAAAATGCCCACTGATTGACTCACAAAACCAAGGCAGATGCTCTTCCAATTTCACTGAAAATAGCCCTGTGCTAATTCAAAGGGCTTCCCAAACCCCATGAAAGTACCATTCGAAGTCACCTTTTGTACCCCTTCCCTCTCTGATATGAAGGAGGCATGATTTTATGAGTGAGTGAGAACGTTTCCCTCCCTCGGCAGCCTCAGCTCCCTTCAAGTGATTATTGTTTTGTTTCTTTTCCTCCGAGCAGTAACACCTACATTGTATGCCTTATAGACAGAAAAGCATTCAAACCCTCCAGAAAAACCATTCACTTAAAGGGCAGCTGGACAGACTAAAGTGTTCAGCTTGCCCTCTTCACTCTTGGATGAGTTTTGTGCAAAGCCCAGACTTGGAGGCCTTTCCTTCACAGAACCAAGCAATTAATGAGAGAATTATTGTTGTTTTTTTTATAAAAAAAAAGTTTGAGAAGAAAAATGTTACCATGTTTGGTCTACTTCTCTGATTTGCTTATTTCGGGTTGTAATTAAACGATACTGCTGAAATTCTCTACCGTAATGGAAAAAGGTCTTTTTCTTTATATCAACCTCCTACCCGTGCTCTCCCGCCCTCTTTTTAGCAGGCAATGAAAAGGTAATGCTGTTTCCATAATTAATAGCCATGTGTGGCTTTTCTTTCATATTAAAGGACTAATAAGGATTTGAATATAGAGCCTATTGTTAAACTAGCAGCAATTGGAATTAATACTTCCCCAAAAGATTCTTAGCCAAAGAGGATATGGGTGAGGCATTATTTGAGCATAAACCCCCTAATTCTAACAGGCCAGTGACTTTGTGTCTTTCTAAAGAAGTTTTTGTAGAAGAAGCAGAGTTCCAAATCCTAAAGAATACTAACGAGTTCGACATTATGCATCAAGGTTTGTGTTTACCAAAATCGAATTCTTGGAATCACCGTAATTATTCACTTCTTTAAAAGTCTGTTTAGAAAATTAATTTTTATATACTAATATACTCGCCACAAAGATACAAAATGTATTGGGCAGCTTGAATATGGTTTCCGTGTTAGATGCAGTTTATTATGGCAATTTTGTTACCTTGAGCTGTGAAAACATTCATAGTTTTATGGAGTCTTCATATTTCCACGGTATTCTATTTACATTAAATCAACTATGTTAGGTTTTCCATATCTCTGGAAAATCCATTATGAATTAGTTTTCAAATAGATGTATAAAAATAGATTTGTAGAGGCAGGAACAGACAATAAAATAATGTGCTTATATTTTAACCTCCTTAAAAAAACTATGAGAAGGCCATAACTGAATGTCAGTTGGCATTCATTTGAGGAAGATCACTCTCTAGAATTTCCTGGTACTTCTGGAAAATAGAAATATCAGAAACTTGTACAACTACTTGTAATCAGGTTAAAGCAGGAGAAAACTTTATTCTACTGCCTGAATACAACTTCTGATCTAACCCACTATCAGAAATCAGCTTTGCCTTCTCTCTTGTTTGTTTGCATCGCCTAACTCCAATCAAAACTGGTCTCACCCAGCATAAAAACAAGCAATATACAATAATATAAAATAAGTGTAAGTATCCTAACCTAGCCTGTCCCACCCATAAGGTACTCCATGACAATAAAATAATGTGCTTATATTTTAACCTCCTCAAAACAACAATGAGAAGGCCATAACTGAATGTCAGTTGGCATGCTTTTGAGGAAGATCATTCTCTAGAATTTCCTGGTATTTATGGAAAATAGAAATATCAGAAACTTGTAGAACTACTTGTATACCCACATCACAGTAATGGTATCCTATTTTCTTCACCACCGGTTTGGTAGCGGGAACGCGCACATCTGGGCACGTGTCATCACAGAAGGTCCGTGATGACATTTGGGTGGGTGGATGGAGCGCCACCACTACCAGTTCACCTGAACCAGTGCAAACTGGCAGAATACCACCTCTGCCATATCATTCCCTTTGTCTTTCTGTGATTCCTTCTACTTTAGGCCTTTTCTATCCTGGCCTGCTTAAACCCAATCCACTTATCTTCTTGGTTCTTTGTGCTGTGATCCATCTACAACGAATTCAATGGGTGATTCCTTTCAATCTCCACATTGGCAAACCACTGTAAACTGATGGTGGCATCATGATTCCCTTGCATCCTAAAGCTGTCTCCCCTTACTAGCTGTAACAATGGAATAAAGTTCGGTAAAGTATTATAGGGAAATTTCCTACTTTTCACCTGGTACTCTTGGCTTACACATGCAAAATCTTGTTTGTCTCTCTTAACCTAAAGCTTTGGCTCTTACTCTATTTATCCCTTTAGGCTACCCCTTTCTAAGGTAAACTTTCCTTTTGTTGCCAAGGATACAAGCATCTTCTGATCCTCTTCTTTCTTCCTACCATCCCTCAACTATTGCAGGCATTTTGAACCACTCCTATATCACCCATGATTTTTACCAATTTATTAGTTTGCATCACAGAAGATTTACCTATCATCAGAGCAACATATCCTAAGAGTGGGGCTGTTGTTTTTTCCCCCTCTAAGTTAAGAGCTTTTAAAATGTTTAAGCTGGTGTAAATTTAATAATACTTCAGACTACCAGTTACTATTCTCTTTAAATCTCTCAGTGAATCTCACAATAAATCTATCAATTAATCCATTTATTAACTGCCACAGCAAGGATGATTCATGTAGTACAAGACTGCAGAGAGAATTGTCTTGCATTATTCAGAAATTTAAAGGAACCTGCAATCCACTATTCTATAGCAGCTAAAACATATACTAGTATTTAGTATTTTTAGGATTTTATTAGGATTTATAGGCCGCCCTTTTCCCTGAGGGGACTCAGGGCGGCTTACAATCATTAGGGAGGGGGTGCAATTCAAAATAAACAATATGTGAGCAAAATAAAATAATAAAAACACAACTTGCATTCAACATTCAACACTCGGGTGGGGCAAATTAGAGGCTTATCCCCAGGCCTGTTGGGATAGCCAGGTCTTGAGGGCTGCGCGGAAGGCCTGGACGGTAGTGAGGGTGCGTATCTCGACGGGGAGGTCGTTCCACAGGGTCGGAGCTGCAACAGAAAAGGCTCTCCTCCGTGTAGTCGCCAGTCGACATTGACTGGCGGATGGAATTCGGAGGAGGCCCAGTCTGTGCGATCTTATCGGTCGGAGGGAGGTAATCGGCAGAAGGCGGTCTCTCAAGTACTCAGATCCACTACCATGAAGGGCTTTAAAGATGGTCAACAGCACCCTGAAGCGCACCCGGAGATCAACAGGTAGCCAGTGCAGCTCGCGGAGGATGGGTGTTATGTGGGCGAACCGAGGTGCGCCCACTATCACTCGCGCGGCCGCATTCTGAACTAACTGCGGTCGCCGGATGCACTTCAGGGGCAGCCCCATGTAGAGCACATTGCAGTATTCCAGCCTAGAGATCACAAGGGCTCGAGTGACTGTTGTGAGAGCCTCCCGATTCAGGTAGGGTCGTAACTGGCGGACCAGGCGAACCTGGGCAAATGCCCCCCTGGTCACAGCCGACAGATGATGGTCGAGAGTCAGCTGTGGATCCAGGAGGACTCATAAGTTACGAACCCTATCTGAGGGGTATAAAATTTGAACCCCCAGCCTGATAGATGGAACATTAGCCAAATTGTTGGGAGGGAAACACAACAGCCACTCGGTCTTGTCCGGGTTGAGTACCAGTTTGTTAGCGCTCATCCAGTTCTTAACGGCCTCAAGACCCTGGTTCATCACGTCCACCGCTTCATTGAGTTGGCACGGGGCGGACAGAGACAATTGCGTATCGTCCGCATATTGATGGTATTTTATCCCGTGCCTCCGAATGATCTCGCCCAGCGGTTTCATGTATATGTTAAATAGTAGGGGGGATAAGACCGAACCCTGCGGCACCCCATATTTTAGGGGCCTCAGGGACGATCTCTGCCCCCCGACCAACACCGACTGCGACCTGTCCGAGAGGTAGGAGGAGAACCACTGCAAGACAGTGCCTCCCACCCCCACCTCCCGCAGTCGTCGCAGAAGGATACCATGGTCGATGGTATCGAAAGCCGCCGAGAGGTCAAGGAGAACCAGGATGGACGCATGGCCTCCATCTCTGGCCCTCCAGAGATCATCGGTCAATGCGACCAAAGCGGTTTCTGTGCTGTAACCGGGTCTGAAGCCGGACTGGAAGGGGTCAAGGTAGCTAGCTTCCTCCAAGGCCCGTTGAAGCTGGAAGGCCACCACCTTCTCAACCACCTTCTCAACAACCTTCCCAACAAAGGGAAGGTTGGAGACAGGACGATTATTTAAAATGGCTGGATCCAAGGATGGTTTCTTCAGGAGGGGTCTCACCACCGCCGTTTTAAGTGCGGCGGGGAAGTGCCCCTCCCGAAGGGAGGCGGTTACGACCGCCTGGATCCAGCCACGTGTCACCTCACTGCTGTTGGCAACCAGCCAGGAGAGACACGGGTCCAGAATACAGGTGGAGGCACTCACAGCTCGAATGGCCTTGTCCACATCCCCAGAGGCAACATCCTGAAACTCAACCCAGAGATGGTTTGCCAAGTGATCCTCTTGTGTCCCGGCTGGATCTGCAGCGGTGGAGTCCAAGTCCGACCGAAACCGAGCAACTTTGTCCGCTAAGAATTGGGCATAATCCTCAGCTCTACCCTGCAAGGGTTCCCCCGTATCCCTCCTATTTAGGAGGGAATGGGTTATCCTAAACAGGGCGGCTGGGCGGGACTCAGCGGACGCAACCAAGGTGGCAATATGAGATCTTTTTGCTGCCCTAAGTGCCCTGATGTACTCCTTGGTGCAAGTTGTTAGGAGTGCTCGGTTCGACTCGGACTTATCGAACCTCCACAAGTGCTCTAGGCGTCTCCTCCGGCGCTTCTTCTCCCGGAGCTCCTCGGTGAACCAAGGAGGTCTCCGGGATCCGCTGACCCGGAGGGGCCGTAGTGGCGCAATCCGGTCAAGAGACTCCGATGCCGCCGAGTACCAGGCAGCAGCCAGAGTCTCCGCCGAACTGTGGGCGAGGGTATCAGGAATAACCCCAAGCTCCGTCTGGAACCTCAAAGGGTCCATCAGTCGCCTGGGGCGGAACCACCTGGTCAGTTCCTCCTCCCTATGGTGGGGGTTTGGCCTCCGGAAGTCAAGCCTCAGTAGGCAGTGGTCTGACCACAACAAAACAGTTGCTGCAGTTCGGCTGTTCAAATCTCACCGGCTCAAGGGTGACTCAGCCTTCCATCCTTCCGAGGTGGGTAAAATGAGGACCCGGATTGTTGGGGGAGATATGCTGACTCTGTAAACTGCTTAGAGGGGGCTGAAAGCCCTATGAAGCGGTATATAAGTCTAACTGCTACTGCTATTGCTATTTGGAAAGAAGGGTTATGGGTGACATGATAGCAGTGTTTCAATATTTCAGGGGTTGCCACAAAGAAGGAGTCAAGCTATTCTCCAAAGCACCTGAAGGCAGGACAAGAAGCAATGGGTGGAAACTAATCACGGAGAGAAATAACCTAGAACTAGGAAGAAATTTCCTGACAGAACAATTAATCAGTGGAGCAACTTGCCTCCAGAAATTGTAAATGTTCCAACACTGGAAGTTTATAAGAAGATATTGGATAACCATGTGTCTGAAGTGGTGTAGGGTTTCCTGCCTAAGCAGTGGGTTGGACTAGAAGACCTCCAAGGTACCTTCCAACTCTTCTCTTCTATTCCTATTTCTATTCTACTCATAAGAAGCAGTAAGGCAATGTGATGCAGGATAAGGGATGTTTATAAAAGAAGTCATTCGGATAATGTGTTCCTTTTGTCTGTGATAAATGTTTTCCTTGTCTTAGTAATAGCTGATGAGTATGTGTTAGCCATATATTTAAAATAAGAACATTTTTAGAAGGTATCATGTATACCCGTATAAACAGTTACACTACTCAAAATTAGATTGGAATTTAATTATGCTGCATAATTCTGAAATAATAAATTTTCATGCTCTGTAAATCATGTTGATTTGCACTACTGTTATTATCATTTATTTCCTTCCTCTTTCATGCATTTCCAAACCATATCACATAGCTGCAAAGTAGTCTGGAAGACAATGCTAATGTTATCCTTCTGGTTTTGTTACTTTAAAATGCAATCAACCATGATTCTCATAGCTCAAATGTGATTTCCATGTTTACTTATTTTTGTTTATAGCCACTTGCTATTCTCCAAAGGATTCTATCAGTTGAAAACTGTCGTCCTTTTCCTTTTGTCTCATGGAGTCTTCATGCTTAGTTAAAAATGGGTTAGTCTAAGTCAGAGGCTGGTTCACAGAAGTAATCTGGTTACCAGATGTCCAGCAAAAGGAGAACATGTCCTCCTTTTTGTCCTCAGATCCTCTGTCTGGCAGACATAGTCTTAAAATATTATATGCCTTCCTGGGTGTATTTTTGGGGTCACTGTTTCACAATTGTATTCATTTAAATTTTCATATATACTTTATGTATTTCTTTCCTTCATCCAGTGGTGGGTTTCAGAAATTGTTCGAACCTACTCTGTGGGTGTGGCTTCCTTTGTGGGAGTGGCTTGCTGCCCATGTGACCGGATGGGAGTTGCTTGCCACCCATGTGACCGGATATAAAGATGCCGACGACACTTGTCAGAACCACCTTAAATTACCTCACACACAGCATTGGCATGCATAAGAATGTGATGTAAACTTGTTTTTTAAAAGGCATCTTTGGTTTGAGTTAAAACAACTTCAACACACGCAATGTTCTGATTGCACCACAAACGCAGTAGTCATCCTTACCTTTCACAGAGGCACTGAGTTTTATAAATATGAGCATGATAGTGTAGAATAATCATATCCAAGGACCAGTGGTGGGTTTCAAAAAATTTTGGAACCTCTTCTGTAGGTCTGGCCGGCTTTCCGGGTTCACTGGTGGAATCTCTTCTAACCGGTTCGGTAGATTTGACGAACCGGTTCTACCGAATAGGTGCGAACTGTTAGGAACCCACCTCTGCCTTCATCCATCCACATACTTGATAAATTCGTATTGTTTAATTCTTTTCCTGAAAAAAAGATTTTTTAAAAATTTCTTTTAAAAAATCCAATGAGTTGCAATCATCTCCTATTATTACTTTTTCTGATGCTTACAGGATTATATTATTGTGTGAGGTATTGTTAAAAATAAATATGATGTTATTTAAACTTTAAACTTAAGATACCCAAGGAACGCTTCTCAGTGTGAAAAATTGTTATGTAAATATTATATATATAATATATAATTATATATAATTTTTACATAACAATTTTTCACACTGAGAAACGTTCCTTGGATATCTTAAGTGTTCCTTTGGGAGGGGGTATATAGTTACAATTAATGTTGCAGTAGTACATTTCATGCAATGTAAACAGAAATTGTCATGCTGAACCCCTGGATAATTCTTAGGGAACACAATTCTTACTTAATATTTTATTTGTTTGTTTGTTTGTTTGTTCAATTGTTATGGCCACCCATCTCAGTCAATTACTCAGGGGTGCTTACAATTCATAAAATATATTACATAAATGTTTTTAAAAAGTAAAACCATTAAAAACATCCAATTCAACATACATAAAAGCAAGATAATATTAAATATTATCCAGATGGGACCAGAAAACCTAGCAAAATCCAATGGGATGGCAATCAGTACAGTGTTGCCACAGGCACTAACATGTTTTCCCAAGTACTTTACTTGGTGAAGATTGCTGCTATGATGGATGAGATATAGGCATTTGACTGAATGTTTCTTACGCATATATGCCTGACTGCACACACTGATGATAGAGTTTGAGAGCATGCTCTCCAACAATTCACAGGGGTAGGGATTAAAGGGACCAGAATGGAATCCAGTCCAATCGGAAGGCTAGGCTCTGAAATATGTCTGGTAGGGAACAATTAAGTCAAATTCGAAGCCTCACAAAGAGAAATGATCTAAATCCTGCATGTGGCTGAAATTCAGAAATGAATTTTAGGAAGTAATTTGTGAGCAGAAAGTGAGCTACATTAATGATAATATTCAGTAAAAAGCAGCCTCTGCTTCTTTCCAATGTACAAGAATAGCCACATCATTTTAACAGCAAAAAGATGAATTGGAACAATGGCACATGAAAAAAAACACTTATTTTGACACAAGAAATAAACTTCTTTTGTTGGTAATCTATTTTGACCATCCCATATCTGAAGACACTTTTGATATGCTGGGAATTCTTGCTCCAGTCTTCTGCAAACACCAGGTGGGAGAGGTTGGTTTAATTAACTGGAACTCACAAGTATTTTAGTTCATTAAATAATTTAAACTGGTATTCTGAAAGAATCTCACTTATTTTTATGTTTAGTACATTGCTTAACATATTCCTCAACCCGAGAACCATCCAGATTTCATATGAATTATAGTTGTATCATGGAATAACATACTACATGGATAGAAATAGTATGCTGAATGGTTTAACATTTCTCTCTCAGAAAACGGTCCCTAAAAGCAAAGGAGATTGGAATGAGAACAAAGAATATTATGCTACAGAAAAATATTATTTTTTGGTGCTTCCCAGTTCTAATACTTATAGAAATTAATTCTTCAGACTCTTTCTAAAAATAACTCCATGACTCCCTAGAGGTATTCCAACTGCTATGACTTCTCACACAATATTCATTAAATAAATTTAAAGCTCCTTTTTTTTTCTTTTTTGTCTAAATCTTTTAAAATAACTGTGGTGCAGTTTCCATGTACTATTATGCAAATAGATTAATCAGCTGGTGCCTGAGTGAGAATTAATTTATATTTGAATCAAATGAGGCCTAGACGCTTTATTATCAAACTCTTAGCCCAAGGCCTGGGCTAGGTAACAGCCCCATGTTATTCCTTTGACGAAATGTGAACTGACATAAATACTAAGGCTAACTTTCAATCCGATTATGCCGTTGCTTCACTTCAATGCTCTCCCAGCCATCAGACTCTGACATCCTGCGTTTCAATGGCTTTGCTAACAACTGACAATTCCACCCTGATAAACAAGCATCCATGCTACCACTTTGTACCCCTTCTCTTAACCCATAATTCCAACTCAATGTCCCCTATTGGACAAGGTACTTTATTCTGTTGGTAGGAATCGAGGGCAAAACTGAGCTTTTTAAAAAGTCTTTTTCTTGTGGCTAACATTCAAAAGTTCACATTCACAGCAGCCAAACCATCTTGAGCCTTTTCTCTCTTTCATTCGGTCTCTCCAGACGCATACACAAGGCATATGGGAGCTTTGTTTTTAAATTTAAGCCAATCACCTAGGTTTATTTTGAATCCTATTTTTGTAAAGCGTCTCTTTTCTAAATCAATGTTTTTAGGGGGGGGGAAAAGTACTACGCAAAGATCAACATAAACCAAACCCATTGTACAAATGTAGAGTGTATGTATGTAGATCCTGTACTAAATTCATGTTGACAGCTAATAAAATCTTTTAGTTGCATTGCACAGGAAATCTACTTGCCTCCCACCTCAAAAAAAAACCCACCACCCTATGTAGATTTAAAACTTTTTTTCAAAAAGGGCTGAGTTTCCAACTTATATAAGAAAAAACATTTTTCCACGTAAACTGTTTGGTGCGGATAAATGCCAGTCATGACTTATAGAAGACCATATGTGTGTCGTATTGTTAAAACCAGGTTTATTGAAGCCTGAGATCTAGGATCCCAGATTTCTGATCCTTCAACTGTCAGGTGCAAACAATCAGAATCACTTGCAAATAGCTTCAAGCAGAAGCTTTATGGTTAGTCACCTATAAGAATCTCACAAGACTACATTCCCTTGGGAATGGTCAAAAAAAGCTTCAGAGATTCTGGGCAAGGTCACTTTCTGCAGTGCAAGGACTCTAAACTCAGCCCTTCTTAACACCTCCCTGCAGTCTGGCTGGACATCCCACAGCCTCAGTGCTACGACAGTCATGAGGGAAAGGAAAAATCGGCCAGTGATTGTTCCCTTATGGTATGCTTCAAGATTTTGTTTCTCTCCCCTGCTTTTAAATAGCTTTACAAAAGTACCAGGGGAGGACATCCATCAGTTCAAGGTACAAAACCATTCAAATGGACATTACTCCCCAAACCCTTACAGGAGAGGTTGAGAATGTCTTGACCCAGTGTCTGGAGTCTGCGAAAGTCTGGATAGAACAAAGCAGGCTAGAATTGAACTTAACCAAATTAGTTAAGCTCGTTGGACTTCTCTGACATCTCCAGTGTGGTCCCTTTATGGGATTGCATAGCCTCTGAAATAGCAGATTGGTGAGCTGAAGGTCCTTTTAGACTCAAAGCTACTATTAGACAGGCATGTGGGGGTCATGACAGGTAGGAGAGCTCTTTGTCCTTGTAATGGTAAAACCTTCATCCTATCTGCTTGGACTACTGCAATGCAGTGTTCATGGGATTATTTTTCAGGACCATCCAGAACAGGGGTGGTATTCACTTACCTTCCCATCCAGTTTGCAAATGTGAGCAAGCGCACACATGTGCTTTTGGTGAAAAAAGGGCCTAAATGAAGTGCCGTAAAGCCCGGGGAGGGGTGTGTGTGGACGGGGCCACCCGCAATTTCCGCTACTGGTTCGGGTGAACCAGTCCGAACCGGTAGAATACCACTTCTGATCCAGAAACTTGATGCAGTTGAAATGGCTCAGGTACTGGCTGTCACATCTTGCTCTGGTAGTCTGCACTGACTCTCTGTTTCTAAGTTCAATGCCAGATGGTTTTAACCTCTGAAATCCTGCCCAGTTTGGCAATTGCAAGCATCTTCTGCAATCATTCTAAATCTTTTAACACATATAAAGAAGAAGGAAGTAAAGGCTCACAGGCACATTTTTTTTTCTGTTTGTATGCCTGCACATTGAAATAGGCTCTCCCCAGATTTTGGTTATCTCCTGTGCTTTTATATTAGACTTCCCAAAGGCTATTAAAAAGGGAGAATTTTCAGGGATGCTAAGCTTTCTTTCTTTAGATTATTTGCTTTTTAAAAAATTTGGAAACTACTGAGATTTTCTTCAGTTGTGGCAGGGAGAAATCTATAAAATAAAATAAAATACATTTTCTGGTTTTGGTTCTCATTCATAAATGTGGCTTGGTCTTTGATTTCCATGTTTTAAACATAGAATTGGCCATTGACAATGTTTACAAAAAGTTCTATTTAAAAAAACATTAATCAAAACAATATACCTTATTATAATACATAACTGTATTTATCAGTCTTCCAGTTACATTTCCAATGCAAAACATCAGGAACCTCAGTTACTGTTAGTTGGTGGCCCAGCAACTCTTTGGAAAATGTAATTTGACTAGAATTAGAAAGTAGGACTTTCTCATAAATAATTCCCACTTTTCCTCACCCAAGGAAGCTCAACACTGTATCTTCTCTACTTCTCAATGTTATAATATGATGTAGGTTAGGTTCTATATTTTAAGGTAGCTCTGGGTAGGTCCCAATAGTTAACCCAATATTTCTATCCTTAGTTTGATAGTCTTTATATACATTGGTCTCTAATTTGCCATTGAACATATCTGCTAATTAGAGGGACGTGGTGGCTCAGTGGCTAAGATGCTGAGCTTATCGATCAGAAAGGTTGGCAGTTTGGCGGTTCAAATACCTAGTGCCACGTAATGGAGTGAGCTCCCGTTACTTGTCCCAGCTTCTGCCAACCTAACAGTTCGAAAGCATGTAAAAATGCAAGTAGAAAAATAGGAACCACCTTTCGTGGGAAGATAACAGCGTTCCGTGGCTTTCAGCATTTAGTCATGCCAACCAAGATGTCTTTGGACAATGCTGGCTCTTCAGCTTTGATATGGAGATGAGAACCTCCCCCTAGAGTTGGGAACGACTAGCACATATATGAGGGAAACCTTTACCTTATATCTGCTAATTAAGAAATTTGCTCTACATTTTCTTGTAAAATTCACAAGAGACTAGAAAAATCCTAGGTTTTTTAATTCCTTGATTCTCTTAAAAAGGGTGCCTAGTTAAGACAACAAGTAATTCAGAGAGTATTGCAACCCCTAGTGAAACTTGCAGAAGTAGCCAGATTGCCCATGAAATATCAGTAGGCCAAGGACGCTAGCTGCAAGGATGAAGAGGAGAAAGAATATGAGTTAAAGCTAAATAATTTTGATTATTGATATCATACAGTGTCAATGTATATACTACTTAGATTCTTTTTTGACCGAGATGTGAAAGCTAGAAAAATTAGTACAAGATTTGTCTAAGAGGTCAAGGCTGGGATGTTATCCATTTCTAACATTTAAGGTATTTATGGGCTACAGTCATGACATTTCTTATAAAAGAAAGGTTTAACTGGTTCTTATGGTTTGCCTGATTGTGTTGGGAGGTTTAAGTGCATAAAGAAACTGGCTGTAGACTGTATGAAATCAATGAGAAATAATATCCAGGGCCATGGAAAATGAAGGGGGAGGGAAACCCCTCAAAGACAAGAGAAACAAGTGAAGAAGTGAAGAGGCAAATTAACCAGCCTTGCAGTTGGTCTAGCAAAGAAACAAGAACAAAACTCCAGTGAATTACTTTTGACCTGATCAGGTCCTTCTGCTGTGTATTTGAGAAGATGGTAGTTCAGGGCTGGCCAGCCTGAATGGAAGGGGTGGAAGCATGTAACTCTCCACTCCAGGTTTCCTTTGCCAAGTCTCGTCTTTACTGTTCTATCCAAGATCCTGTCTTTCTTTGGAGCAGGAGGGGAAAGAAGAAAAAACACACCACACAGTTAACCACCTGTCAGGGCTGAGGATACAATAAGGCAGCCCCCAAAAGAGCTTTTCATGCATGCGTAATATATTTGTTCAGCTATTCACTTAATGAAGCTGATAAATGTGATGCAAAACAATAGTCAAGTTAATCTATTTAAGTAAAATGTTTTGAGACTTTCAGGCAGTGTTAAGGAGGGTAGTGTATGCGAGCCATTTTCATTTCAATACACTCATCTCCCCCACTCCCCTTGGGGAATAGAAGAAGGAGGGAGCAGATTCAGACAACCTATGTGAATATAATTTCTTATAAATGTGTCTTTAATGGGTTTAATTCACCCTTGCCAGCTGTTTTTAGAGCTAGTTTGAAAGAGCAAAACAAACGTGCCAGGTTTGGAAAGCTAGTTAAAATTAGTTTCGGTCATTGGGGCCAAGCTATATTTCCTGCAAACCATCTGCTTGATTGGCACAATAGAAGGATTTTCAAGGGGGGAAAAGGTGGAGGGGGGGTCTCTAGCAAAGCTCTGAACAAGCCAAGAGTTACTGTGGTTGCATTGCATTCTAAAGGTGAATGCCTTTCGTGTCTTAATATAACACGTTCCATTCAGCAGCATTAAGCAAAATATGTCAGCATTGTGCTTCCGAAGGTCTTAAAACATATAGAGAATCTACCTCTTGAGCCACTCAAGGAAGCAAAGAAAGGAAAAAATTCACGCCGGAGCAAAGCTTGTTGCCAATTGCAAAATATACAGGGACTCAAATATTTATCTGATTTCCCTCATGGCATCCAATTCTGCAAACTGAGAAAGTAAGCAAATATTCTGAAGTGTTTTTAAATGGACACTTTTGTGGGTTCTTTTAAATCTCAGCTATAGCTCCCCTATGTGCACATCCCCCTGCTCAAATAAGAATAACTAGACCAGAGGTGGGTTCCTACAGGTTCGCACCAGTTCGGTAGAACTGGTTTGTCAAATCTACTGAACCGGTTAGAAGAGGTTCCACCAGTGGCGCCAGAAAGCAGGCCACACCTACAGAAGAGGTTCCAAACATTTTTGAAACCCACCACTGAACTAGACATACTTTCAGAGATATTTTCTTACTTAGGGAAACAGAATGACTCTGGGAGAGCAAAAAAGCACTGGGAATTAAGAGCAACTTCTGACTTGTTGCTGGATTTGCCATTGACTTTGCCTGTGGGAAGCTGGCAGGAAGATTTGGAAACTCCTCCTCCATCCTGCCTAAACTGAGGAACTCCCTGCTACTTTGCTGGGGAGAAGTGGAACAAAGGGAGATATGGGCCTCCAGGAAAACTGCAACCTCCTCCCCATTCTGGCATATCCTCAAGAGTGCCATCCCACCATGGAGGAAGGCTCACCCATTGCTGGCACATAACTCACACACACACGGAGCCTGCATTACTTCACCAAAATGCATCTGACTTTTCCCCTTGTCTTTCCTTGCCACACACTGCCATTAAGAGATTTGAAATTTTAGCCTTTGTTCCAAAAGAGCCGGAACCTGCCCCACTGTATATCGAGGGTGTGTGTGTGGAGAGGGTTTCCTCTTTTAAATTCTTGAGAGTGCTTCTTAGTCAAGATCTCATTTGGAAAAACAATGCGTAGCTGGTGATTGATAAGGCCCAGCAAAGACATCATTTCCTTAGAGGCCTGCAAAAAAATCAGGTGGAACAACGGCTGATGGCCTCTTTCTATAGAAAGTGTCCTCACATACTGCATTACAGTATGGTATGCCAGTTTAACTGCTGTGGACAGGGACACACTACAGAGTGTGATCAATTGGGCACAAGAAACCATTGGTTGCCCTCTAACACCACTGGATAGTTTGACCACCTAATGAGAAGGAAGAATTCACTGGAGAATGACCTAATGCTGAGAAAGATTGAGGGCAAAAGAAGAAAGGGACGGCAGAGAATACGGTGGCTGGATGGAATCACCGAAGCAGTAGGCGTGAGCTTAAATGGACTCCGGGGGATGGTAGAGGACAGGAAGGCCTGGAGGAACGTTGTCCATGGGTTTGCGATGGGTAGGGCATGACTTTGCAACTAGCAGCAACAACCATTGGATGGCATCACGAGGTCTCGCTGCTTTAGCAGAGTAAGGAAGAGACTTGGAGATGAGTCACACCCTGGTCAGTGTCTCTTCACAATTCTACCATCGGGCAGAAGACATCAATGTCTCTACATTCATTGCTAGACCTCCAAAGTCCCTTCTAACTCTGTTATTCTACATTCTAACTACTGGTAGTTACTGTATTGTTAAATAATCACCATAATTCAGAATGTTCCCATTCTATCCCCCTCCCCCAAATAGGCCAAAGTCAGTCCTGCCCCCCAGTTGTGATTTCAAGCCATTGGTTACTTAGGGAGAATGGGGTCCTATTCTCAACTATAATTTGTAAAAAAAAAAAAAAAAATGCCGCCACCGAAAATTAGTCATTTTGTCACAATATTTCAGCAGTGTGATGTGAGAAGGATTTGAAGAGTCTGAATAAAGCAGGGAAGTAATACATGCATGTAATACATTCCTCGGTTAATCACTGGTAGACAGGCTCTCTACTTTGGGCAAGGACACTAAAAACAAGAACAAAGTCCTTGGAAAGTGGACAGCATAGCAAGAGTGTAGCAAACATAATTATCCTACTTTGGACTCATTATCACTATGAAAAGTCTCTAATGCTGGGAAAGGTGGAAGATAAGAAGAGGACAATTGGTAGCAAAGTGGATGGATTCAGATACAGAGTTGATGAGCATACTGTTGGGACATGTGAAATAACATGCTACAGTTAAGAACATGTTAATTGTCACGAAGAAAATGTACTGTATGTGATCACTAGCAGTGGAAAACAACTTTAATCAAAAAATTAATCTGAAATGAAGAGCCATTGCTTTTGTTAGTTGGTTTGCTCTCAAGCCTGGAACAGATCCTTCCTCCCAACCCAGCCTTGAACTTTTTAAAGCCCAAACAAAGCAGCAGAAAATGGCTGTCAAGAAAGAAATATGAAGGTAAAGGCATCAAAATGAATGTGGGAATGTATACCTCCTCCACCTGACACAGGTCAGGCTCTGGCTTTCTCACAGGGTTTAGACTAGAGCAAGGCAATCCGATTTTATAGCAATAGCAATAGCAATAGCAGTAGACTTATATACCGCTTCATAGGCCTTTCAGGCCTCTCTAAGCGGTTTACAGAGAGTCAGCATATTGCCCCCAACAATCTGGGTCCTCATTTTACCCACCTCGGAAGGATGGAAGGCTGAGTCAACCCTGAGCCGGTGAGATTTGAACCGCTGACCTGCTGATCTAGCAGTAGCCTGCAGTGCTGCATTTAACCACTGCGCCACCTTGATTTTAGCAAGTTTACGACCTATGAACTTCAACTCCCAGCATTCCTTAGCCAGCCATAATGGTCAGGGAATTCTGGGAATTGAAGTCCACAAGTCTGACAAAGTTGGACATTCCTGGCTTAGAGGCAAAAGTCCCCCTCCTTGAAATGACCAATAGCATTTCTTTGAAAGAGGCATTCAAAGGTTCCGCGAACGATATGCGGGGATAAGACCTCTTTTGGGGAGGCCTCACCGAAGGCCCAAAACGGGCGCCACGGGTGTGCGCTAGCGTGCGCTCGGCCCAGGCCGCCAAGAGGCGAATAAAAGCCGCGTCTCCGAGCGGCCCAGCGGTGCTCCGAAAGCTGCCCCGAAGCAACCCGAGCAAGACATCCGTTTGCGACCGGCGCGTCCGACTTCATCTCGCGCCTGCTTTAATCCCCGGGACGTAGCAGGCTTTGCATTGCAGCCCATTGCCATCGCCTTGGCTTCGGGGACTTGGACGAAAAACGGCAGGTGGCCGAATCCGGTGGCGTAAACTCCTGGCCCGCTGGGATCTGCGCTCCGCCTAAGCAAACGCGTTGGAAGAGATCACCGGCGCCCGACCTTAAAAAGAGCCTTTCGGAGTTAGACCAAGGGGCGGTTAGTGGGTTGCTTGCGTGCAGCATTTTAGTCCGGCCTTGTAGGATCCAAGCGAAGAGTTGGCAGGCTTATGCGGCGGTTGGGCCCGGTCTTTACGTCAGCGAAACGGCTTTAATAACCAACGCGAGACCTCAACCTAACCTCCATTAGAAACGGTCCTTTTGCAAACAACCTGAATTCTCTCCAGAGCTGAGGTGAAAGGGCGAATTATGTAAAGTTGAGCCGCTGGATAAAACCCTCGATGCCAGAATCGCAGTTGACGTCAGTGCACATAAAGACAATCCTGTTAGACCCCTATTTTAAAAATAGCAATAGCACTTACGGCTTCACAGTTCTCTCTAAGCTGTTTAGAGAGACAGCATCTTACTCCCATTTGTCCCCTCTCAGAGCCTGGTGAGATTCCATATACCAAACTGCTGGCAGCCGGCGATCAGCAGAAATAGCCTGCAGTACTGTACTCTAACCACTGCGCCACCACAGCTCTTACATCCTACACTGTCTACCTCACTTACTGAATGAAGTCCCTAGGTTCCAGCAGAACTTTCCAACTTGGTTCATGCCTGCTGTCAGGTTTTGACTCATAGTGACTGCCTGGACAGTCTCTTCGGTCTTCTTGGCAAGGTTTTTTAAAAGTGGGTTGCCATTGCCTTTTTCCCAGGGCTGAGAGGGAGTGACTGGCCTAAAGTCACCCAGTTGGCTTTGTGCCTAAAACAGAACTAGTTATTCATGGCCTCCTAGTTTCTCCTGTGGTGCCTTAACCAATACACCAAACTGCAACTCCCTACGAAAGCATGCCTTAACAGAGCCTTGGTAGAATTGAGTTAAAGCAAGGTACATTTGCAAGCACTTGCCTAGAGATATTCCAGATTAATGTGCTGAAGTTAAAGATAACTGGTTTCTTGGTATGATCCCAGTTTTCACAATACTTTTTTCAATTTTTCTATTGAGGGAAAACATGAAAGTTGAAATTTCTCTTCCCTTTTTAATAGATTAGAATAGAATTTTTTATTGGCAAAGTGTGATTGGACACACAAGGAATTTGTCTCCAGTGCATAAGCTCTCGGGAACAAGTGATAAATTAAGCTAATAATCATCATACAATTCAACATTTAGTGATAGTCATAAGATACTAAATAGGCAATCAGCATAAATCATACTTTTTCCCTTGTAAAACTATCAACAGCTCTTTGGGCAGTCTGAGCTTTCTGAGTTGGTGCAGGAAGAACATTCCTTGTTGTGCTTTTTTGATGACATTTTTATATTAGGTTTCCTTTTTAAGTCTTGAAATATTATAGAACCTCGGAGGTCTCTACAGTTGATACTGTGTTGTCTAGTATTGTAAGAGGTGGTAGAATAGGCCGGTTTCTCCTAAAATCTACTGTCATTTCTACAGTTCATGGAAATCATGAAACTCAGTTTTCAGAGCCAACCAGAAAGTCCCACCTTTAAGTTTCTTACAAATCTCACATTTCAGTTCTATACAGAAACAAGCCATAATAGTAAAACAAGTTTGATGTGTTTCTTTCCTACCTGCAGATTAAAAGGACAAAATTCCATACGACTGGTGAGCTAGGGATTTAGTTACATGGGGGGGGGGGGGGGAAGCCTTCACTTTAGAACCTTAGAGGTCTGAAAAGTCTGAAGACAGAATGTGAATGTCTCTTGAACAGCTCTCTGCAGATACCCAGTATCACTCCCCCCCCTGCTATTTTCAGATCATTGAAATCACTAGTTCAGTACTTAAAGAGTAATGTAAAGCTCGCTCCAAGCAAATGCCCACAACGTTTCCACCTTATCTTTTTTGGGGGGTGGTGGGTGGGGGGGAGAGACCTGATGAGATTAACTCATTATCAGACCTAGGCAAAATTTATCTTTCTGTTTTTCACTTGGTGATTTTGTTAGAATTCTTTCAAACTTTCAAGCCAAAGAAAAAGTATCCCAACACAACCTCTGGTCTTCTGCAAGAAATTCAATTCAAACTTCAATGTGCCCGTTCAATCTACATTGGCTTTCTTTGTGCACATTTAAATTCCCTTTCTCTCTAGGCTAAGGGACAACAGATTTAATGCACAGAAAGCATCCCTTAAATAGGAAATCATTCTATGGTTTCCTTTTGGGTTGCACTATTTTTTTTAAAGCTCTACAGCCACCCATCGGAAGAGGGGGAGTTGATTTGGAGGGGGGAGCAAGGGGTGGAATAGTCTTTCCTTGACTAATTCCCTTTGCCTTTTCTCAAATAACTTTTTGATTTGAGTCAAGGGAGAGGTTGAACAGGCGTTCTTTCTCTTCCTAATGTGATATAAATCGCCAATGCACTTTCAGTTTTCTTCCCCCCCAGCCCACGCCTTTCTCTCTCTTTCTTTTGAATGGTTAAAGCACCGACATGGAGATCATGACCATTAAAAAAAATTCCTATCGGAGAAATAAAGCTGGTTAATAAGATTTTTGGGAGGGGGAAAGCTTTGTGTTCCCAAGTAAAAAAGGGAGGAAAAGTGTGTGTGTGTGGTGAGGGAGAACAGCTGAAGGTGACAGTTACTTCATGCTTAATAGGATCAGGGCTGCTTGCCTTGGCTGCACGCTTCTGCTGGCTAAAAGTTCACCCCAGAAAAGGATGAATTGGGGGATTTTAAAAAATACAAAGTTTTTAACACATCTGTTACTTTTTGTAAAGAAAGGCTTTTTTTAAGCCTTTGATTCTATGCGATGTTCATTACTTTCCCTTTCCCTTCTCTGCACATTTTCTCCTTCTTTCTCCTCTTAACACACCAATTCCATCTCCTCCTCCTCCTCCTCCTCCTCCTCCTCCTCCTCCTCCTCCTCCTCCTCCTCCTCCTCCTCCTCCTCCTCCTCCTTGTTTTAAGGGAATGAGCCCCTGCTGTGAAGAAGACTTCTTTGGCTAGTTAGAAAGAAAAGGTGCGTTCAGAAAGTCTGCTTTAAAAAGTCATTTAAACCCGAAATAAGCCAAGTTGACTTTTAGACTTGAGTAACAGGTGTGCTGCAAGTCTGTGCATGTTGCATTTTGACATAAAACTAAAATTCCTGTTTGTTCAATGACTTATTCCAGGGAGGTGTGGGCCAAGGTTCCAGCTATATTTTTGTGGGAGTTGTTGGTGCTTAAAAACATCCAGTGTTGAAAGCCATCACTCTGACCGTGTATGAATTTAAGCCAATTTGGCCTAGTTAAACTGAAGCAATTCAAGCAATGGGATTTGAATGTCAGTGGAAATAACTTACCCTAAATAACAAAATATTGTAAACTATGTAGGTGTGGAGAACCAGCTAAAAATATTATGCAGTTTAGTTTTTGCCTCAAATTCATTTAATAAGTACAATTAGGTTCCATATTTTTTAATGTTACATGTTGGGGTAAAGTTAACTGCAGGCTATTTTTTTAAAGGCCTGTTATCATTATTGGCACCACTGGAACATCATCAGGACCAAATCATCAGGAAGAAAATGTATTGACGTCAGAATTGACACTGACTTGAAGGCTCCTGATTTTTATTGGCCTTTATTCAATAACAAGAAATGGAACAGGAAGCATGAAATAATTTTTTGAGCATTTAAAAAAGGTGAATTTTCATTTTTTCAAAGTTCAAATAGAATAAGCTACTGGAGGTTTTATTCATGCTCAGAATTTTTATTATATTTTGAGCCATTGTTACGTTGGAGTTCACTCAGATGACAACTGATTTATATTCTGGAATCTTTTCCCAAAGCTAGGAAAACTAATATTAGAGCTGCAACTACTGTCTTTGCCAGAGCACTTTTCAGTTTAACAACTGGTTGCAGTTCAGGAACCTAGACCCCTAGAGCTAAAGGGACAGAGCTGATAAACCACTGGTTGTTCCTACTTCAACCTTCTTTTTCGTCCATAGTAGAAAGCTGATTTCATCTTGCCCCTTTTGTGCTCTTCATCCTTTAGAAAGCCTTAGAATAAGATAATATGAATATATCGTCTAATTTCCGTAGCCTAAGCGAAAAGGAAAACAGCGATTGAATACAAATAAATGTAGCGTTCCGCTTTTCGTGAATAATCCCCTCCCCCTTTTCCCTTTGTAGGTGAGATGTCATTGGAAACTTTTTTTAAAGGCATTTAATTCGCCTCCCTCTCCCCCCCTCTCTTTCTGTGTGTGTGCGTGTGTTGCGTCCGCGCGCGCGGACGGCTGCGGATCAACACTCTGCCGCCGGCCGCCTTTGGAGCGACAGCTTTCCCAATGAGGCAGTCAATATGCAAAATTGATGACCGCACCTTCTTTGTGGCGGCCCATTGTGCGCGGGTTGCTTATGAAGGCTAATCCAATCATAAATTGCACCCCTGGACCAATGAGGGAGCCCCGAGCGCCCGATGAATGAAACTCAAGTGGAGGCACCCCTATTGTTCGAGCTGTCACTTTTGAAAGCGCCTCGGCGGCGCTGACCACTATAAAACCCACCGCGGCGGAGGAAGGGCCAGGAGACCCCCGGCCGACTCGCGAGGTGGATCTCTGCCGAAGAGGGTGGCCGTCGGGAAGGCAGGGATAGGAGGAAGACGGGGAGGGGAGAACCCAAGCACCGTGTGACGGTTATTAGTGGTAGTCATTGTAAGCCAGGGCTTCCCTCCGTTTCTCGGCGTACAGCGCTCTTCCCTTGCTCGCTCGCTTGCCTGCTTGCCTCCCGCTCTTGGCTCTCTCTCTTGGCTGGGCCATGATGTTCCCAAGCCTGCTGGCGCCTCCCGCCGTGTACCCGAGTCTCTTGCGACCGACCCCGACTCTCACGTTGCCTCAGACGCTGCAGTCCGCCTTCTCCGGCCCCTCCGGTTTCTTGGTAGAAGACCTCCTGAGGATCGGCCGGCCGACAGGTTACCCACCGCGAGGAAGCGCCCCGACGCCCAGCTTGTCTCCCCCAGTGGCCGGTGTCGGAGCAACCAGGACCGAAGCTGCGAGCTCAGCCGAGCTGGCGACTGCCGATCCCTCCGGCGCCAAGACCGGCTGCTCCGCCCGCTCGTCGATCTCTTCCAGCGGGGACGCCACTTTCCTGAAGTTCGGAGTCAACGCCATCCTGTCTTCCCCTCCGCGGACAGGTAAGCGGGCCAGCGCGTCCTCAACGGCGCCCGCTTCGCCAAGCGAGGCCCTTTGCAAAGATTGTCGGGAAAGGAGGGAGGAAGGGAAGGAGGGAGAAACCAGGTGGGTGGTAAATGGAGCCGAAGGGCGAACACCGTGCTCCCTCCTCCGAGAGGGAGGTAGAAGGATGGACACGCAGAGTGGCGCGTCATCGATCAGGTGGGACTGGGGCGCGTAAAGAGAACCCGGAGCCACCAAAGGGAGCAGGTGCGCTCGTGCCTCCGCAAGCGGCCCGCCCGCGCAAAATGAATCAGACCCCGGGTGACTATTAGGGGGTGAGAATCCGGGACCAGATACAAATCTGCCAATTGTCCCGAAAATCACTGGCCCGAGACGCTCCGCTTCTGGTTCCTGCTAGAGCAACGGGAGCTGGCCAGTAAAGGAAGCGGGATCCAATCCGTTTGGTGAGCCAGAAGAGCAGTTCGGATCTCAAGTGTTTCGCTCGGTTCTGCAGGAGAGCAGAGAAATGTGGGCTTCCCACTTGAAACGCTCTTGGGGTCTTTGCTAAACCTCCTTTTCTTTCCCCAGAGGCTTCGCCTGCGCTGATCCAGAACGTCCCCGTCAAGACCTTCTCCTTCCCTTACTTCGAAGGCTCCTTCCAACCTTTTATTCGGTCGTCTTATTTCCCAGGTAGGTTTCGGGGAGGGTGGAGGAGGCTTCTTCCTCAACTGCCCATCCCTGCTTTCCCTGCTCTCTTCGACTGCCCTACCTAGTACCCTTGGGAGCCGGGGAAAGGCTTGTACCGGTATAGGGCCGTGGGTCTTCCTAGTTGGGTTTCAACCTGGTATAAGCTGACTCTGCTGCGTTTGAACCACCTCCTCCTCCTCCTTCTCCTGGATTCCTGCCACAGAGTCTCGACCTAACGACATCCCCGAAGCTATTCCTTTTGTTGTGAGCATTTCTTGAAATCGCCCCCTTCTCTCCCTTGGAGGGATGGGGAGGGGAGAGGAGGGGAGGACGGGCCTCCGGTTCAGAGGTTGGACGGGGTACAACATTCAAGAATCAGTCGCGCCAATTTGATGCCCTATTTAGCACAAGCGGCGACTGCGTGACATTTTCCTTCCCAATTCTTTCCCCCACGCCTTTCCCCGGCACTGCAAATTAGCCGGGGATGGTCACGGTCCAAGTGTGAGGCGCTTGATTTCTGACTGAGCTGCTGCCGGCCTTCCTTTCGGGGCGGCGGTTTTCCCACAGAGTCGCGGCTTTTTCGCCCGGTCGTCAACAAAAGTTTCAGCACCATGACCAATTTGGTCAGCTCCCTCCGGGCAGCCACACACAGACCCGGCGCTGACTCTGCCGTGCTGCTGATAGACATTTACCAGCCATGGGCTAATTTCTCATTAAGGGTCATTCGCTTTGCCAACGGTTTCACAAGACCTCATGGGGAGCTCCCTTGTTTGGGCCCTTCGGTGTGGCCGAAGACAACCTTCTTCAACCCTCTCTTCTCCAAAAAGTTTGCTTCGGCTGAGTTGTTACATCAAAGAAGGCTCGGAGTGGAGGAGGGGTCTGTGTCACTGTAGAATAAGGCTAAAGAAAATAGAGTAAGGCATATCTACATACTTTCAGCCGAGAACTGAACAATTTGCCCTGTTCTTAATGTTGCTGGACGAATATAGCTCATTTCTCTCCATTAAAAAAAGGAAATACACAGAGAGCAGCTAAGACTGTAGCAAAGCATCTAATCAGTACTTGGAAAAGAAGTCATTAAGAATTCACCAATAAGTCCCCTGCCATCTCTCCCAAGGATTTTTTTTTAAAGATTGGAATATCTCAAAGAAATGTCCAGAGAGATATTCCAGAAGCAATATATAAACATAATCATCCTTTCTGAAGAATTCATACTGTTTGCATTTTTCAACTTCATTTGTAATTAGAGACACACATATAAAGAGAGCAATAGAAAGGGAGGGTTAGATACCAGCTCATTCTCACATGCTTCCTATGACACTTTAGTCTTGCAAGCAGAAGTCATAAAATTGCAGGAAATTCTGTATTCACAATAAACTAGTTAAATAGCTAAACCAAAAAAACCCCTTCGGATCTTAGTTTTGGAACTGAGTAAAATTACGACTAAAAATAACAATGCTAATAGATATTGCTTCAACTGCATATATTCTGTTCCAAAAGCCAAGAGCTCTTCCATTCATTCTCTTGATAATAGAATGTGCTTCCTTTCTCCAGTCCTTGAATGGCCCAACAAAAACAACTTGAGCTTTATATATAGCTTTTCATGTTCATTTAATGAAAATGATTTGGGGAAAGAGAAGGCTGTGTCATCAGTATTCTCCCCAAGCAGCTTGGCATGCAGTTGTGTTTAGTTTGAAAGTGTAAATCTCTTTTGTTCAAATAATATATGGCTTTAGCTGCTTGTCCTCAGTCTTTTTCTGTTAGTTCATTACTACACAATTACTATTCACGCTTCATTAGAATCTCTGTTTCTCTTTGGGAGTTTTTCTTTCCACTTAAAGGCAAAACTCTGCCCTTTTTATCATACCAATCCCATTGGGAACCAGTCAATGTGCTAATTAGCTGTTACTTTTCATGTCTCCAGAATGAATTCTACAAGTTTTGTAAGGAAGAGGGAGGAAAGATTCATATTTTTTTTAAAAAAGAGGATGAATACCCATTGACCACAACTTTTATGTAAAAAGGAAGGCTTTGTTCTAGCTTTAAAAGAAGTTCCTTATTTTATTTTGAGTGTAATGATGTGTGTGGTATACTTCTAAAAAAAAAATCTTCCAGTAAAAGAAACTTTTAAAAATACCCTTATTTTTTTAGCTCTTGTTTTCTGTTCTCATATCTTTGGATTTGGTAACAAAACAAGCTAGCTGTAAATTCATTGACATGATCTATGAAATGGAATCAAGTTACATTTACTGAAAGAAGAGCAAGTTTGCTTCATGAATTCAGATTAGTAGTTGTGCTCTGCTAGATCCATATAAGTCTATGTAAAGAAAAAGAGAAAGAAACCACAATAAGAGAAAAGGGAAAACTAAAGATAGGGGGGCCCTATCTTTAGGCATGCAAATCTCAGGGAGATTTTTCATTAATTTGAATAGAGATGCCCTCTTTGGGACAGGACTATCCTTGACTCCATTTTTTTTCTAGCTGATTTCACCAATAATGCTTCTTCTTCTTCTTCTTTGTCACAGCCTCCTCTGTGGTGCCTATCCCTGGGACATTCTCTTGGCCCCTGGCTGCTCGAGGGAAACCTCGCCGAGGGATGCTCCGTAGGGCAGTTTTCTCAGACGTACAACGAAAAGCCCTGGAGAAAATGTTTCAGAAACAGAAATACATCAGCAAACCAGATAGGAAAAAACTGGCAGCTAAGCTGGGCCTGAAAGATTCCCAGGTAATTCTTCATCCTGATATCCAGTCATGTGAACTGGTGAATAATCTCCAGGCAGTTTGTGAGTTGTTCCTCAATTTATAGCCTAAACCACCCAATTACAATAAGCAACAAATTAGCCAATCATATTTGGCCTAGTGTAAGGTGGAAACCTAGCTGGCGAAGTTAGTTTATTATTCAATGTATTGTGTGAAACCAGAAATGGGTGAATCGAACAACAGCTCTAAGGGGCTGCCGATACAGATACAGATTAACAGAGTTGGAAAGGACTTTGTAGGTCATCTAGTCCAAGCCTCCCGCCCAAGTAGGAGACCCTACACCATTTCTGACAGATGGCAAAACCAGCCTCTTCCTGAAAGCTTGGGATTTGAAATTAATGTAAAAGCATCCAGTGGAATACTAAGCAATGCAAGTGCAGCATGCCTAAGGCATACCGAAAAGGCTTACAGACAAAAATGAAGGTATTTATATAATCCCGAAAAATCCTTAAACAAGGCTAGCATGTTCAAACATTTCAAATGAGGATAGCAGAGAATTTAGGATGAGAATATTTATCTAATTAAATAAATAGTTTTTAAAAAGAGTTGAGCCACAGAGAAGATGCTTGCGCTCTCTCTTTCCACTCAGATTCACACCTTAGATGGGACAAGATATGGGTCTTGCTTTCTTATTTTAGAAAATCAATGGGATCATTATAAGTGGGTCTGATCCCTAAGGTGAACTGTAAGATGAATTGGTAGTTAAAGAAGGGGGCAAGAACCTGAGATCGTATGAATTAAGAGTCCCAGCATTCCATATCCTTATCTGAAAAAGGTGGGGGCTATTTGGGGACTGGAATTACAGAGATAAAGATAAAAGCAGATTGCATGGGACTATTTTAATCAGAGAATGTTCTAACATCCAATTTTAATTGACAACAGTTGTTACTGAATATTACAGATGAAGAAACGAGTCCAAAATATTTACAGGGCATCAAGTCGCCAGCTCAGATTGTTCCTCATCTTTGTTCAAAGTTGAGAATTCAACCCAGCTAATGTTCAAAATATTAGAAGTAAAAAAGTAAATAAAGCTGCAGAAAAAAAGCAGAAAAAGAAATATTTTAGTAAATGTGGAGGAGCTGTGGGTAAATTCTTCGCTCTGTGTAAGAAAGGTTCAGGCAAATAGTTCAGGCAAACTTCCCATTAGATTTAAAATCCAAGGAACTTCTTCAGTATTACGAAAACTTCAAGAAAGTTACCTGAAAATCCAAAACAATGTGAGGAAAAGATATGGGATAAGAATTTCATGAATCACCTTGGATCTTCTTATGGCATAAAATTCGATTTAAATCTGTATCAGAAAGTCATTGAGATGTGATCATAAAATAATTCCTATATTGGTCTAAAATTATAGCATAGTTAAAATAGTTTTGTATATGGGTTGAGGTATTACAATCAAATTAGTCTACTTCGTCAGCTCTGTTGAAAAAGTATATTGAATTAGTTCGGCAAGCTAATCTATTTGAGGAAATCAGGAAAATCGCCATACTACCTTTTGTAATCTATTAATTAATTCTACTATAAGTTTCTTGACTTTATTTTATATTTTTATTTACGTGTGGAGAATTATTCTCTTCAATTTTCATCTCCATTTTTAGTCTTATTAACAAACTGTTTCCTACAATAAATTGTTTTAATCTTTTCAAATGTATTTGAATATGGATTTTAAAAAAATTCTCCTTAATGTACTTTAATTAATGTAATTAATTAATGTACTTATACAATACTAATCCCAGATTTTTATATATATTCTTCCCATTATGTTTATCTAGGTTTTTATAACTTTCCTTTTTTATTATTTTCTTCTTATAACTGATATGTTTCTTTAATTGAAAATAAGAAAAACTAGGTTTTCTTCCATTTCAAATTCTTGCCACCTTTAGCAAGGTTACATGTCCGGAGAGCCAAAAAATGGTCAGGCCTGTTACAGAGTGCCATTAAAAAACTATAGTACAAAAATCTTATATTTAACAATGAGATGTGAATTTTTAGACCACTCTGATAATTCTGGAGCAGAGATGGGTTACAAATCCTGGTGCTACTGGTTTGCTTGTGTTTGTGCACACGACATTTCTGTGTGTGAGCAGAAGTGTCCCGGTGGGTGGGCGGAGCCTCCCGCTTCCGCCATTACCAGTTCGCCTGAACCGGGCCGAACCAGGAGCAACTCACCTCTATTCTGGAAGAATCCTATAGATTTCTGCAGCACTTTGTTTATATTGTAGATTATATTTATATTTTAATGCTTTATTATTTTTATAAATACCTCAAAGTAGGGAACTTAATACACTTTTCTCCTCCTATTTCTCCCACAACAACCTTCTGAAATAAATTAGGCTGAAAATGACTGGCCCAAGGTCATCCAGCTGACTTTCATACCTAACTCACAGATTCCTGATTACTAGTCTAGTGCCTTAACTACTAGACCAGGCGTGTCAAACTTGCGGCCTGTGGGCTGGATGCGTAAACGCGGCTAGACCCATGTCCAGTTTAGTGAAGAGGAAAAAAAATCTCAATGCGTCACAATGACGCACGTTTAACACCCCTAAAAGGTGCTGACTCAATTTGCTAAAAATCTGTAAACCGCTTAGACAGGATTGAAAGCCCTATGAAGCGGTATATAAGTCAAATAAATAAATAAATAAATAAATAAATAAATAAATAAATAAATAAATAAATAAATAAATAAATAAATAAATAAATAAATAAATGTAAAGGTTCACCTCACACATATGTGCTAGCCATTCCCGACTCTAGGGGGCAGTGCTCATCTCTGTTTCAAAGCCGGAGAGCAAGCACTGTCCAAAGATGTCTCCGTGGTCAGGTGCCCGGCATGACTAAACACCAAAGGTGCATGGAAGACTATTACCTTCCCACCAAAGGTGGTTCCTATTTTTTCTACTTGCATTTTTACATGCTTTTGAACTGCTGGTAACTGCTGTTATGCGGCACTAGGGATTCTAACCGCTGAATTGCCGACCTTCTGATTGACAAGCTCAGCGTCTTAGCCACTGAGCCACCCTGTCCCTTTTTTGAAACCCCTGCACTAGACCAAACTATAATATTATCCTTGGCAGGTTTTGAAATTGAAATCTCCCCAAATGCATTCATTTGCATCAATTTTCTACACAACACTATTGTATATGGACTCATTTAAACTTTGAAAGAAGGGAAGGATGTCATTTTTTGAGAGGTTTGGCCTCAGAAAAGGATTTCAACGTTGATGCAAGTCCCGTGTGTGCTTATCCTGATCTCCTCCTTGTATATTTGAACATTCTAGGTAAAGATCTGGTTCCAAAACAGAAGAATGAAGTGGAGAAACTCCAAAGAGAGAGAACTCCTGTCATCTGGTGGCTGCCGGGAACAAACCTTACCCACAAAGTTCAACCCTCACCCAGACCTCAGTGACGTGGGCAAGAAGGGCATTGGAGAGGAAGAGGAGGAAGCTGCAGCAGTTCTCCCATTGTACCCAGTGAGCCCAAGACATTCTTTAGCCTACCACCCGTCCACAGATCACACACATCAGAGAGACAGGTTAGATTCCCAGATGCTCCCCTCCCCTACACATTCCAGCAGTCCCAGTAAACCATCAGACTTTTCAGACTCGGAAGAAGAGGAGGAGGAGGAAGGGGAGGAGGAGGAAGATGAGGAGATCACAGTTTCATAGAGACCTTTTCTTTATGAAAAAAAAGAGGACATTGAGGGGTTGTACATAAGGGCTATTTGATTGAAGAGGTAATGCCTTTCCACATCCATGCATTTCATGCGGAAAATGCAATGGTCACCATTCATCTACCCGACTTCTGCATGCCATATGCTAAAGCTATCCAAGATGTGAAGCCTTAGCTGTTATACTCTGTTAGGTTTTGTCTAATCATCCAGTGTTCTTATGTAAAAATCTATTTGTTTTTTTAAGTCTATATGGATACAGCATAAGAAAAAAAAATCTCAATTACAGGTTGCGTTACAAATAACAGTAGAGACTGTTATTTCACCAAAGGATTGGGCTGATTAACAATTTTCCTTGTAAGGAAGTTTTTGTGTGTGTGTGTGTGTGCGTGTGTGTGTGTAGGTGGGCATGTGCCTTCTAGAGGTGTTGGCCAAGTTGGCTAAGAACAATAAGGAGAGGAATCCAACATTTCTAGACTGGACCAAGTTGGAGAAACTAACTTAGTGACTTGACTACCATGCCAAACTGCTGTGTCACCGGGGATAAATTATTGACAATATACTTTTCACGTGAAGATATTTTGGTGTCTTTCATCCACCAGCCCTTTCCCCCTATTTTCCTTGATTTTTTTTTCAAGTATAAAAATTTATTGGTAAATATCACAGATATCGCCATCATCAAACTTTCCCCTCTCTTCCCAAGGTCTTTCATCTTTGTGCCTATTAAACATGTATATGTGGGTATAAGGACACAGGTTTGCCTGTTTGATTTTTTTAGTCAAATTTTGCTGTCTTTGCACAGCAGATATGAACTGTACACTATTTTGTATATTCGTGTTTGTAGGGATATTTTATACCAAGGCTATTGTAAGTTTACAGATAAAGCAGAAAGCTTTGTATAGTTGATTGTATATGGCGGGAAAGGAGGATGTTGATTGTATATGTGTGTTTTTGTAATTTTTTTAAAGCCTAAGGGCTTAGATTTTAGCTATGTAACTTATATAAAATGTTATTTTGTATTCTTACTGTGTACAGATTTAAATATGTATATTTTACAAATGAAGCAAAGGACCTTTTAAATAGTCTGCAAGGCTGAAAGGTTTTTTATTGAATTGGAGTGTTTTTAAAAGCATTTATATCCTGTTATTTATGAAGAATTTGCAGTAGGGTGTTTCCAGACATGACCCACTGAAGTCTGCTGTGTTGGAACTTTGCAAATCAGTAAAAATTATCACATGTGTCTCCAATGCCAATTTACTTTTACAAGCATAGGAAAGTTACTGTGATGACCTGGGGTGTAGCTCAAAGACAACACAGCCAGAGAACCAGTATGAGTTCCTTTATTGGATCCAACTTTGCCCCCAAAGTCCCGTTACTCTCTGGCTTGGAGAAAAAAACTCTCCCACAAATCTGCCGCGGCTTCTGTTTGCAGATACACCAGTCCAAATGCTGTAAACAGAATGACTGCAATCAATCACTCCAGCAGGGCATGGTAATGAGCCCAAGAAGTGAATAATTTCAACAAGGCAAGATAAGCACACAGAAGCAGGACAATAAACAGTCAGGAGGAATGCCAGGAAAGCAGGCTACAACTCTCAGCACTAGATGAATTCAGCATTTGTTCCTGACAAACTCCCCTCCCAACTGCCTCTACTTTAAATTCCATCCCAGGTGTGCCTTGTGAAGGGAATCAGGGCCCTTTCTTTCCTCATAAGCCACACAATCCTCTTTGCTCTCTTCTGCGTTCTTCCCTGCGTGCCCTAGGAGGAGGAGAGGGTGGGCCTTGGTCTTCACCTGAACCCCCTCTTCCTGCTTCTATCTCTTCCCTGCTCTGCCCAGCCTGATTTTGTCCTTCCCCAGTTTCCTCCACAGCCAACGGAGCCACTCTTCTGCTCTGTCAGCTATTTGTCTTCCATCTCAGAGTCAGAGTCCGACAGGAGCATGACAGTTACTGACTAATTATTTGGTGTCAGCTGGAAATCGACAACTTTATTCCATTTGGAATAAACTGACAGTAGAAGGAGGGATGAGCAGCTTGAAGGCCACAGCATTCTTGGTCCATAAATGCCATTATCTGTAGTTTATCTGTAGTTATTCCACAGATACTGTTACCTTTTATATGCACACATTCCATTCCACACATTTAAGAAGTGAAATAATTGTTCTTGTCCTATTTGAGGACTTCTAGCCTTTCCTATGGGATAATCAGCTTCAGCAAGAGGGCCTCAGGAAGATTGCTGGTGGCACTGTGATATGCCAAATATCAGTTTACTATTAGATTGGTTTTACAAAACAGTAGTTTCCACCACTGTCCTATGGTCCAGCAAATAAGCCAAAGACATTAATCAAATGAATAAACAATACTGTCAATATTATTCATGATAGCGTCAATTACAGTGATGAAACAAAAGAAACTTCAGATCAAAAGTCTGTAATTCAATCAAATCCTAGTTGGATCTCAGTCTTCTGATTAAAACCTAGGGCTGTCCAAAGGTTGGAGGCAATGTTGGAATTCAACCAGACTTCAGCTGAAAGCAGATGCATGAACCAAAGCAGGAATCATCCTTTAGAAGCAATATATGGAATCAGTAGTCTTCATAAATTCATGCCTAATTGGGAGTTCAGTTTGACCCCCAAGTCAGTCCTTGTTCCTTAGCTCCTAGCAGCTCTGAACATGCGCACATTGGGAACAGGATCCAGTTGCTCTTCTGTCCCACTGATATCTGACTCCGAAAGCAGCTGATAATTGTCAGATGGCCCGGGCCCCCTCTCTGCCTCCAACACAGAGCTCTCATCAGAGCCTTCCCCAGACTCCAGGAATCAAGGAGAGAAGCAATTCAGAATTAAGGAGAAAAATCCTGACAGTTAGAACAATTAATCAATGGAACAAGTTGCCTCCAGAAGTTGTGAATGCTCCAACACTGGAAGTTTTTAAGAAGATGTTGGATAACAATTTGTCTGAAGTGGTGTAGAGTTTTCTGCCTAGGCTCCAAGGTCCCTTCCAACTCTATTCTATTCTAAGCACCAAAGCAGCCCTTTCAGTCCTATTTGGACATGTTAAGAAAAATGCAGAGTAGCAATTTTATTTTATCAATACAGTAAAATAAATAAAATTAGTAAAGTAAAATTTTATTTTACTAAAATTAGCACCAAAGTTATATATTATGGTGGTGTGCAGAACATGTGGTTAGGAGAGTTTGGGCTTCAGGACTAACATCTTCATGCCACCCATACAATATCCTAATCCTAACCCATAATTATGGTGGTGTTTTTGTTAACATTACAATCTTGGGAAATCGGGGAAGCAATAAAAGAGTGTGGAATGTGGGATAAAAGTTAAGTGGACTTTACAGAATGCAGAATAACAGAGTTGGAAGAAACCTTGGAGGTTTTTTAGTCCAGCCCCCCTGATCAAGCAGGTAACCCTATACCATTTCAGACAAGCAGCTATCCAGTCTCTTCTTAAAAACCACTAGTGAGGGAGCAGCCACAACTTCTGAAGGCAAGCCGTCCCATTGATTAATCGTTCTCACAGTCAAGAAATTTCTTCTTTATTTAGTCTTTCTCCCTGACCTTTTCACATCTACTTTTTTAAAAAAGCATTTTGAATGCAGGGGATTTATTAAAATGCACTCCAGTGTGCCAACTGAGCCCAGGCAAGACTGGATGGCTTTGAGTTTGGGGGCCCGCCAATGCTGAGACTCTGTCATCTTTGGTAATGAATAGGGGGGCACTGCCCCAAAGAGTTCTGGAGAATAACTTTGGGTCCTCCTAGATTCATGAATCCTGCTCAAAGAGAGGTAGTGGTGATGCTGGGAGGACCTTTGCATGTTGTGTACCATTCGTACCCATTCCCGGACCAGGAGGCTCTGTTCATGGTCACTCATGCCTTGGTCATCTCCACAATTGATTACTGTAATCTCCTCCACATGGGCTTGTCCTTGAAGAGTATCCAGATGATTCAGCTAGTGCAGAAGGTGCTGGTGCAGGCAGTGATTAAATGATACATGTGACTCTTCTGCTTCACATGCTTCATCAAAAAAGTTGTGGTGGCATAGTGGTTAAAATGCAGTATTGCAGGCTAACTCACTGCTTGCTACTAGGATTTCAATCCTGACCAATTCATGGTTGATTCAGCCTTCCATCCTTCCAAGGTTGCTAAAATGAGGAGCAAGATTCTTGGGGGCAATATGTTGACTCTGTAAACCACTTAGAGAGGGCTGTAAAAGCACTATGAAGTGGTATATAAGTCTAAGTACTTATTGCTATTGCTATTGATTGCCAGTGTGCTTCTGGGTCTGCAGTGCTGTTTTTGACCTTTAAAGCCTTCACAGCTGAGGCTGGGTTATTTGAGGGACTATGGCTCCACCTGTATTCTCCTAGAACATTGTTCAATTGTCTGCAATCTTTACTTCATATCGAACATTAATACAATTGAATGAGTTCAGAAGTACTTTGCAAGAAAAACTTTGCATTCTTCTGTCCATAATAGAATACCTTACGCTACTAAGGTTGAAATTCTTGGTTTGGATAGTTCAGAATTGCGACACTTTCAGTCAGATTTAGGTACAGCACTCAAAATTGTACATAGTAATGCTTAACCTGTAAATGATTGTTTAATTTAATTGTAATGTAGCAGGGGTGAACGATTAATTAAGACTTAATTTAACTTAATTAAGAAGTAAGTTGACTTAATTAAGAAGTAACTAAACTTAATTACAACCAAGAGATTAATATAAATCTCTTGATTGTTAAAAAAAATCAATTTTTGCAACAGAATTGTCAAAATCTGCAATATCTTATCTGATTCAGTTGTCTCCGCCATCAACATTCACGGTTTTAATTCTAACTTAACTTCTGTGGACCTAACACTAAAGAAATGTGTGTAAGTGCACCAGATTGCCTATTGTTCCTGTTACATTATGATTTTCTTATTTTGTCTGTTCAGATTTGTAATTTTTTGTTTGAGAAATAAAATAAAAATGAAAGAAATTATGTTTGCCTGTCCCATTAGGTCCAGCAGGAGAGGCCTGCCATGAATCCTATCTGCTAAGGAGCTCCATCTGATGGGAAACAGGAGACAAGGCTTGTCTGCTTTGGCACCCACCCTCTGGAACATCTCCGCCTTGTCCCCCCAGATGAGAGTGGTCCTATCTCTGCTGACTTTCCATAACTCCCTTAAAATCTGGTTGTTTCATCAGACCTGGGGGTCCCAAGGAGATGGAAATCTAACGAGGTAGCCCCATTGTTCATAATCTGATGCCCTCTCTTAGCCTTTTCATAATATTAAGTTTTGTACTTTTTGACATGGTGGCTCAGTGGCTAAGACGCTGAGCTGGTTGATCTGAAAGGTCAGCAGTTCAGCGGTTCGAATCCCTAGTGCCGCGTAATGGAGTGAGCTCCCGTTACTTGTCCCAGCTTCTGCCAAACTAGCAGTTCGAAAGCATGTAAAAAATGCAAGTAGAAGAATAGGAACCACCTTTGGTGGGAAGGTAACAGCGTTCTGTGCGCCTTCGGCGTTTAGTCATGCCGGCCACATGACTACGGAGACGTGTTTGGATAACGCTGGCTTTTAGGTTTTGAAATGGAAATGAGCACTGCCCCCAAGAGTCAGGAACAACTAGCACATATGTGCGAGGGGAACCTTTACCTTTACCTTTAATTTTTGTATGCTTTTTCAAATTGTTTTTAATGACCTGTTGGCTTTTACCCAGAATCACATCATGTGAGATGGATAAGCTATATCATAATCATTTAACAACCCCATAACCTCTTGCGGGGTGGAGTCTGGGCAATTGAATGGCGCTAGCAGAGTGTTTTTAATGGCCAGATGCCCTTCTTGTCACCATGGATGAGCTATATACAGTAGCTTATAACAATATGATTCAATCCTTACCTTCCTCATTGAGTATTTGCGGAAATCCTTGCTGAAATCAGTGAGACAAGTTAGTTATTTCTGTTTTTAAAAAACCCATTGATTTCCAGTCCTTAAATATGACTGGATTTACGCCACTAAATGAACATTAACAAACCATCCCCTGTAAGTGATTAAAGCACCTGGCGAGTAACAGGAAGCCTGTGAAGCTAATCCCACTTTAGACACAAAGCCAGCTTCATGACTTTGGGCCAGCCACTCTCTTTCAGCCCAATGAAGCAGGCAATAGTAAATTGCTTCTGAAAAACCGTTCCCCAAAAAACTGCAAGGAATTGACCAGGTGGAATCTAGGAATTGACACAGACTTGAGGGCATCCTCCCTCTAAAGAACATCAAAGAAATATTCTGAGAAGTGTCTTATGAAGAAATGCTTAACCTCGACCACATCATTCCATTCCAATCTTTTTAAAAAGATTAAAAACATGACTACAGAATTGGAGATATCTTTTAAAACTATGTTCAAATATAGATTGTCAAAATAGTACTGTACAGGTATTGCAATCCACTTGTGTTTGCTGCCATCTGGTGGTCAATTTTCATTAAGCCTTTTTTAAAATTCTATGAAAGATGCTCAGACTTGTAAAATATAAAGGAACTGGTCGTTTGCTACAGTCAACATTAGTGATTTTCCTATTGTATTGACTTATTTTGTACACTGACATTCTGTTTAACTTCCATAATCACTTTAAAATAAGCCAGCTATGAAAAAGGAGAAGGAAAAAACCAAGAACCCGGGTCTACCCCTCTTAAGAACTGAAGTTCAAGGAATTGCGAGGACTTATATTCAAAGAGTAAGTACATAGTTTATGGGTTTCAAACTTGTGGTGTCATGTTGCTGTCACATGATGTATTGTGACGTCTTTTCCCTTTGCAGAGCTGGAGGGGGCATGTCAGTTTGACACCCCTGACATAGTTTATTGCCTCTTTAAGTGATAAATACAGTATTCTAAAACTGCCTATTAAAATATATGTTTGGTATTTAGAAGCTATGATCCTGCCCTCCTCAGAGTCATAAAGCAGTTTGACACTGTTGTGTGAGAAACCAGATAATGTAAGGATGTACAGCTAGTTTATACATGCTGGTTTTGTGTTGCACTTTTTGTAAGCTAATGTATCCATCAAGAGGTATGAGTCCAGCTCCAAATCCTGGTTTGATTTGCAATGTGATATAGGTAACGTGAAGCCAATAAAAATGTTCATGGCCTATGGAGCTAGTAATGGCTACCATCAGTGGGGCCTAGTGTTTGCGTGCAATTTGAAAAAGTCTTATCAACGCTTGCTAAATAAAAAAAAAATGCTGCTCATTTGAATAACTGCAGCAGGATGGTCGGAATAACCAGAAATAAGAATTCTTTAGCATCTTGGCATCTGGTAGCTGATTTCTTTCCCACATACCCTGCTGGTCAGCTAGTCTGATTTTTCATGAGGTCTGTGTGCTATGATCAAAGTGATTCAAATTTTCATGGATTGTCCTTAGCTAACAGCCAAGCCACCTGGGTCCTTGTTAAGATCCATAAACTTGTCCTGAAAAAGAATGAAGAAACTAAGGGAGATGTCAATCCAAAACCTCTCTATACACTTAACTGAACCCTCTCTCCATATCCCCAAGGACTGGGACATGTCAATATAGCCTTAATCTATACTGGAAAGGAGCCAGGAATGAACCAGCATTCCTCCCCCTCCCAGTCTGCCTTTTTTAAAATGTGAGTAAATTGTGAGGCTTATAGAATACTATTATTAAAAGTTGTCTGGTGGTTCAGGACCAGGTCATAGCTAAGGACTATGAAGTGTATCTAACTCTTTCTTATGCTTGGAATCTGAGCTGTCTCTTTTTGGCTTGTATGGGCCTCTGCCTCCATCTTCTGCCACAAGCCACCCAGAATTGGATACAAGATGGATGGCAAATAAATTTCATAAACAAATATTCAAAAACATTTTTGGGTAGATCTGTTGCCTTCTTGACTTTATAGGATAGATATGCATCATCTTGGGAAAAATAGAATTGAATGAGACTATGAACACATCTGTTCAGGTTTGAGGTCTATGTATTGAGACTGAAAAAGTGTTTTGGCAGTGGTTTGCTCTCCAAGCTTGTTTCAATTTAGTTTCTGAACGTTCCATTACGTAACATCCTCAGCAGGATTTTCTTGTCCTACTGATGAGGTTAACTAGTCTGGTTAAGCAAATGTTCAGAAACTAAATTGAAACAAGCTTAGGGAGAAAACCACTGCCAAAATATAAAACCCGAGCTAAAATTATTTTCTATTATTTCACAGAAAAAGTGTCCTTGTCTCTGATCTTCAGAATGTTTGAAGCATTATCCCTTGCCACTTATGATGGGAATCAGAAACAAGAATCTTTTACTCCAGCTAACTGACTAATACTTTTTGTTTGCTGCCTAAGATAGTCTTCTCCTTGATGAGTTTTAACATCATGTTTTCTGGCAGAGAGAGATATACCTCAGCTCAGAACTGAATAGCCTCCTGTGAATTGGTACATTAAGTCTGTTACATGTTGTAATGGATGTTCCTTTTTACATAAATTCATGATTACCCTTAAGATCTCTATGACAGAATGTACAGAGTCAGAACTGTTTACCATGTTACCAGAAACAGGACAATTACTGGCAAAGGGTTTATTTTTAAGATTTAAAGATTAACTGTAGTAGAGATGGGTCATAAAATAATCTTTATGTAATCTTTGAATATTGAGACAGGAAGAAGAGAACTGTAGATTTGCTTGTATGCATTAGCTGAATTCCACTTAGTTGCTGGTTGAAAAGTCAACTCAATGTTCTTCTATCTTTTTTATACTAAGAATTTTTTAAAAAGACATTGCTTATAATATTTTGCCCAATAAATCCTGAGAATGAATGCTATGCTCTAATCTTTTGTGTTGTATATAACTTTTTTTTTTGCATATATGAGCCTTGCAGACATAATACCTATAAACAGTGAAAGGCCATTCAATCTTTTTGTCAATCTATCTACCTAACATAATGATATTTTCAGAAAAATAATCATAAATACTAATAGCAACAATACGGAAGTGAAGAATCAAATTGGGATACCCCTTTCTCTCAATGATTGCAGAGTTTTAAATTAAATATCAATAGTTGCCATCTGTCCTTGCTGCTGATCATCAGACAAGTTTTCTTTGGCCTTAAAGTGGATTGTGTATTTCAATTCTATTATTCAAAGTACCTGAAGGCAGGACAAGATGGAAATTAATCAAGAAGAGAAGCAACCTAGAACTAAGGAGAAATTCCCTGACAGTGAGAACAATTAATCAGTGGAACAGCTTGCCTCCAGAAGTTGTGAATGCTCCAACACAGGAAGTTTTAAAGAAGAGATTGGGCAACCATTTATCTGGAAAGGTATAGGTTTCCTGTCTGAACAAAGGGTTGGACTAGAAGACCTCCAAGATCCCTTCCAACCGTTATTCTGTTCCTTTTCAGGCTACATAATTTGTAGAAGTGAGTGGTAAAGACCAACATATCTTTGATATTGGAATCTGAATGGTGACTCAGGAAGCAAATATACACTTTGAGAAACGTTTCCTGATTTAATCTCTTTAGCAATGACCACATAAATCCCGCAGAGAGCCATTTTTCATACATGCAGATGTTTCTTGGTGGATAAGGACCACTTGCTTAGTCATTTGGATATTAATGGGGTCAAAATAAAAATATTTGCATTTTGAAAAGAAGGACATTGGGTTGATGAACTAGAGATACTGCTAGTTTTTTTGCATTGCCATTTATATGGGGTATGAGCTACACAAAACATATTTTAATTTTGATGATGATGATGACATAGATGTAGCCTAAGGGAATAAAAAGGGCAGCAAGGACATTACATCTGAATAAATAAGCATCAAATTTATTGAATCATGAATAATTTAAGACCGGTACAATCATTAGCTTTATTCTCCATGACACAGGGGGAGGAGGGAAGGGGGAGGAAAAGGGAACCAAAGGATGGCATGATCCAAAACAGGCCAGTTGCAAATCCCAATCCTAAATGAAAATGTAAAATTAAATAGAGAAGTGCGGGAAAGGGATCATACTGTACACAAAATACCCAATTCCTAGTTTTTTCTCTTTTAAAAATGGCTAGAAAAAATTCATCAAAATGCAGCACTTGTAATCAATTATTTACATTTCTATGTTACAATGAAAAAAAATGTACATCTTAGAGAACTTTTTTTCATAAATGGTTCCACTGGAAACAACTAGATCAAAACAGCAACCTTGCGTTTAATAGCCACATTTTTTTTTCGTTCATTTTCCTTAAAAGAGAATTGCCACATTTAGACAAATTTCAAGACACAATATATTTAAAAAAGTATTAACAGTACAGTATTTTAGGTTGGATTAATTTTTTTGAAAAATATACCAAAAAGAGGAGGCTAGCCAAACCCTCCCTGTCTCTGCATCAATTTAAAATCAAAATGGCATCTAACATGTGACATATGAGTTGCACAATCCTAGACAGTTCTGGAGCAAAGAGAAAAGAAAGTTCCAATTTCTAACTCATTGGGAATGTTGCATAGTCTTGTACTAAAACAGGAAATCCTGCCAGCTTTGTGCACTGGGACACAGGGGTGGGGTAGTGACAATGCAAAGCTGGAAGCAATCTGGATGAAATATATGTTGTCATTTTAAAAGGAAAAGGTAGACATTCACCTCAACTGAACTAGTTTAAAAAAATGTCCGTAACAGGCAACCCTGCTTCCCGAAGTTTTAGAAGTTACAATTTGTGATAACTTGACAAAATAAAGCAAGATTCCATGTGAATCATTTCTCGGTAATCTCAGCAATTTCTATTAGAGAGCAAGAAATGTTCCAATTCTTCTTTATTTATGGCAACAGGACAGCTGGCAACACTTCAGAAAGACTCAATTAAAGGTGTCAATAAACAAGGCTCTGAGTCATCTCAGCTGCCAACCTGAGTCATAACTTAGATGGCATTTTTGTCAGCCTTACAATTCCAGCAAACATTTCTTGTGCCAATCGAGGTAGCCATATATAGGCAAATCTTTAACTCAAGGCCATTTCTCCTATCATTTCATTCCCATGTTTTTTTTTAAAAAGAGCAAAGCATTCATGCACAAGGAACCCTGATTAATATGCAACCATTTCTTATAAAAGACATTTTGTATATGTTCAGTAAATTTACAGGGAGTCACGTAGTCAAAGAATAAACATCCACACATTGCATTTCTATGGCAACCGCTTGCAGCGGGAACTAGGAAAAAATATGTAAGAACAAATTCTAAATATTTTTTTCCATAGATTACAATATAGTCAGATTTATGATTCACTCTCCTGGCAATCATACCAATGATGTGACTGGATTGTTTGCTTATTCCACAGGCCAGTTGCCATTTTGGATCAGATTATTGGACTTCCTGAGTGTTTCCATATACAAAATTGCCAAATGGGCATATTGGTGCCCTCCGGATGCATCACAGCTCCCATGGTGTGATGATTGGACATGCAGGCAGTCTTTCATTGACTTGTAATTGAAAACACCTGAGAGGCTTCACTTAACCTTAGATGTAGAGACAAATAACCTGTTATATTAACTCTCCCAGATTTGTCTGGAAAAAAATAGAGATAAATCCCTTTTCCTAGCAGGAAATTGACACCCTGAGGAGATGCTCCGCAGAACATATAAATGCAATGTGTGACAGCTGCTTACAGAAAGCATAGCAGCTGGAAAGCTGATGGCCACCTTGATCTTGTTATGTCCCTTGGCAAATCAAATAAGGAAATGCCTTACTCTTCTGCTATCCCTTAGGGCAGGAGTCTCCAACCTTGGGCAACTTTTAAGACTTGTGGACTTCAATTCCCATTGCTGGCTGGGGAATTCTGGGAGTTGACGTCCACAAGTCTTAAAAGTTGCCAAGGTTGGAGACTTCTTAGGCAATGGACACAAGTCATCTGCCTCCAGTGGCATCAATCATTTCCATAGATGGCAATTTCTTATCTAATGAGTAGTGGAGGAAAATGAAGCTCAGATTATAAACCATTTTAGAATATATATGTCTCTTGTGCTTGAATGCTCATTCTGGACTAACCCAACTCTACAAATTAGAGGCTAAGAAGACAATGCTTTCCATATGAACAAAAATCATATTCCTGCAATCCTGAAATATTTAATCAAGCATTTGGAACTTTGCATTTCATAGTTTTGCTTTAAAAAGCAGAAGGGAAGCAGGGTGCTGAAGAGCTGGATGGACCTAATATAATGATTGGATCACTTTAGGATTATGATTTACTCTGGTCCATTTCCAGGCATCAGATTAGAATTTGCATTATACTTTGTTTCTATTTTGTTAAGGAAAAAAATACACTCAAGAATTCTCCCTTGATTCAACAGTTAATGCCCACTGTTATTTCGCTATACTAAGAAAAAACATATATAATATAGCAAGGTCACAACAAACCCAAAGGACAATGGGTTGAGTTCATTAAGAGCAGAAAATCATGAGGTATAAGAAAAGCTACCCGCTCAGTAAATTTGTCATGGTAGCAAAACTGTATGTCTGTTGCATCGTATTAATCTTATAAATCCTATAAACTGTAGCAAATATACTACCTGCATATTTTAAAAACAAAGCAAAAAATAATTATCTTTTAGTTGTGATGCCATTCAGTGCCACAAAAAAAAAAAAGGTTTGCTTTTGCCTGGATTGAATAAGCAACATCCAATGAAATGTTGCTTAAAAGTTGATGTACAGATCTTTAAAAAGCTGTTTCCCTCTTTTTACATCTCTTCCTTGATTTTTGATACTTTTAGGAACCAGGGGTATCAAATATCTCATTTCAAACAATACCCACAGCAACGCACATCATTGTACTCCAAGAGATGACTTCTATAGCCCTGTTTTGTCTAATTATTTAAAAATCACAAACTACAACACTAATGGAATTAAAATACAACTGTAGAAACTCGGTAAGGCATCACTTTTAAAAAAATCAGCACCCAAAGGTAGCTGAAAAGGCTTGCATGTGTGTGTGTGTGTGTATGTGCGTGTGTTGTTGTTGAGAACCTCGGTTCTAGTTTGAGGTATAGCCTGAGACAGCTGATAATATCAGCTATTGTGTTGTTTTTTAAATGACACCAGTTGGTGTCCAAAAATTTTGTGAACCTTCTCTCTGTCTGGCAAAAGCACCAAACAGGTTTTTTAACCTCACTCCCCAGTTTTCTTCTGAGATGAAGAAAATAAGGAGGGCTCAGAGTCATGTTCTCTGCTTGGTTCTTGGTTTAAAACCAAAATCCAAAAAAACCACTATTGAAATAACTTTCCCTTACTTAAGACTTCGTTAAGTAAAATTGAGTATTTTTCTTTTCTTTTCTAAAAAAGTGGCTCTTTATTATTGTGAGAGATTCACCAATGTTCAGTACCAAGTTTTGCAACAGATGGTTGAAGTTAATTATTTATCCATAAATTCACATGTGATGACCCTGACACAAAGATATTTATCTATATCTTCACACAAGTTGATTCTGAAGAAATACTAATGCCTTGCCCTACCCTAAGGAACTGGCAAAAGAGTCCTCCTTTTCAGGGAGCTTTGAAATTTGAACCTAAGGCACCGTTTTCAGCCTTGCTGAGTGCTCAAATTAGAGGAACCATTTCCCTACTCTTTCTCCCCTGCTGGCAGCTCCCCCACCACCATTTTATAAAAGCTGTTTGACTGAAACCAATACAAGGAAATAAATCCAAACTGGTTCCTGAACTGCAGGTAAACTGACAGCCAATTTGAGGTGGTTAACTTGGGGTCCTGGGAACATGGAGGGCTTAGGATACAATGGATCTGCACACCCTCTTGGTGTGTTATTCTGCTCCACCTCCAGCACCGTGCATGTTATTCTTTCTAATATCAGATTCCTACACAGGCCTTAGAGAAGTTGTGAGGCAAGGAGATTTGAGTTTCTCTTTTTCCTCCCGGAAGAAGGAAAAGCAAAGATTGCCTTAATTCTGGGTGACCCCCTTGAAAAATATAATGTTGTAGTTTTAGAAAAGCATAATACCAAATTTAAGAGGCACCACACTTTCCATTCAAGTATATATGCTGTATATGCTTCCTAGCTGCTTTCTCCAAGTTATCGCTTCTCCCTGGATCCATGCTAATGCCTCTGCATTCAATGTTATTGCTGACAAAAGGACCTCCAGAGATAATTTCTGATATAAAAACATTAGGGAGGGAGGTCAAGGAGGGCTAAGCATGCTAGGTGGGTAGCCATTAGGTGTGATCCTCATGTACCCCTTGTGCAGAAAGGGAGTGAAAACAGATACCATTTCCAATCATTAGAACAGCTGAATACCATTAACCCGGAGACTTTACACTGGTCAATAAAATGGAAGCTTCCCCATATCTCACAGCAAGCTATTTATAGCAGGGGTCCCCAACACCCGGTCTGTGGACCAGCATCAGGTTGCGGCATGGCAGAAACCGGGCCATGCAAACAGGCAAAGTCCTATCCCTGGGATGCAGGCAGCAATGAAATCACACCCCCTCCAATCCACAGAACTGGTCCCTGGTGCTGAAAAGATTGAGGGGTCGCCATTTTAGAGGAATAGAACTTCAGGAACAGATTGCAATGGAACATGAGGTTATTGGGATAAAAAAAGCAAGAAAACGTACAATACAGTAGAAGAACGGAATTATCTTTTCAATCCAGACAACTGTCTTTTCCAAGTTATGTTGAACATTTGGTATAGGTATGAAATGACCCCAAAACCCGAACGAATGATTTGAGGAAATGACTCCCATATGTTATGTATTTGAGGCTGGTATCCTCTGAATTGTTGTGAATCCAAAGACAAACAGACTTTTTTTTTTTTAACTTTTTACAAAGCACATCTTCTAGTTGCAGAGAAATGTTGCTATCCGGGTTCAAGAAGAAACTTCTCACTTCAACAGTGAGAATTCTGAAGCAAATATGAAAATAAATTCTAACAGCTTGTTTTGGTTTTTTTCTTGTATGTGTTGTTCCCATACTTTGGATCATGGATAAAACAGTCCATGATTGTTGCTTTAATTAACACTGGCAACTTCAGAGGTGGTTGTACTGCTTGTACATGAAGATGTACAAGCTTGTCGAGCCTGAAGATGACATACTGTATGTGTGCTCAAGGGACTGAGCCCAATGCTTGGAACGATATAAACAAATGAAAACCAAAACAAGGGACCGTGGTCTCAAATTAGACAAGTTTTGCGTTATATATGTGTGAATATTTTAAACTTCCCTATTTCTAATCTCTTTGCTTTTTACGGAATGTCATTATTACCAAGGCGAGCATTTATTACAGCACCAGAATTATTGAGGTTAGGCTGGAAAAAAAATGACTTGAAAAAATCAGCCATTGATGAGTTTGTACAGAAGCAGCATAACTGAGATCCATTCCCTTTTTGGACCTAAGGTGGCACAATGCTCCTTAGGTTCATAATTTTCATGGTGAATGTTTTTTTTTCCTTCATTTATTGCCTCCAACTCACTCTCCCCAGAAGTTGTTGTGATTAATCTTATGTGAATTAAACACAATTCTCTTGCACTTCAGATTTTCCTCTGCTCATCTCCCCTGCACCCTTGTAACGAAATTTACTCCAGATGTCCCTCTAAATATTTGAGCAGGTTTAGGAAATCAGAGATCATGGTAATCCACTTCACAAGCAGATGTTGTTTGGTCAATGGACAGACACAACTAGATAAGCACCGTTGTTTTTATGAAAATAACGTGTTCAGTGTCGTAGGCATGTGAACTCACAGCAATGTAAACTACAAAACAAAACAAAAACAAAATAGTGCAGTTCTTATTAAGGGAAACGAAACACAAGATATAAAACATCAGCTGGGTTGCCTGCACCCATCTTTGACACCGAATGGGGGAGGCAGAGAGGGTGGAAGAGATTGTATTGTTCTTGCAGCTCTAATACTGAGATGTCCTTCTGAACCAAGGTCAGTTCTCTCCATGGCTTGATGATTCATTTTTTTCTAAGGGAGGCAAAGGATGGACCACTGGAAGCAATCATGTCTAGTTCTATTCATAATGTTGACTCCAGGGACGAGTCAAGGATATCATCGTGATGGCTATTGCTGTTGGAGTCACTGTCATAACTCTGTGGACTTGAATAATTAGCTGCCTCCTGCAACCTCATCAGCATGTTCATCTGGTGAAATACAGAAAGGACAAAAAACATTACTTGACCATCATGGCCACGTTGTCTCTCTGGGGCAACTGAAGCAGACATGGATTTCATGAACTGTCTCTGCAATCAGCAATTTGGCCTGGTCTCAGAACATCCCAGGTCTATCAAAAGCCTTCAACTGTTGGCTCTGCTCGTATCAGCGTGAGTCTTTAAATTGGCATTCCTCACTTTGGCAGGACCTCCACAGCACAAGAAAGTACCACACATTGCAGATTAAAACATAATGTGTGTGCACTCATGGAGAAAATTTCCGTAATACTGTTATAGAAGATTATGGAGTCTGGTTTTATGATTTAGTGGGATCGTCTACATTTCAGCAAAATCCAATGACTAATTTTGTTGCCATCATAGACTGAGTTGCTCTACCCACAAGACAAACAAAATAGACTTAACAACTAATTATTTCCTAGGATAGGATTGGATACATTGTTTTGCATTGTAATAGTGAGGATAACTATATGGAAAAAATGAACACACATTGGATATCCTGGCCAACAGCGGTTGAATAAACAATGAAAATCCAGTATTATGTCCGTTTCACACTGGTTTAATGCCATTATGATTTTTCCACTTGCAACACAATGTCATCGATAAAGAAAAAACAGCTTGTTGCTCATTTGTAGGGCTTCAAACAGTGTAGCAGTTCCATGGGAAACCACAGAAAATGTCAGCAATTTCTACAATGGCGCTGGGTTGTAACATAAAACAGCACCACATACATATATGGACAGCCTTATTATAGAGATAATAAAGCCGTGTTTTGTAACAAATATTCTTTCCTACAAACTTTCAATGGCAGCTGCATTATGCAATCTCTTTATCCTTAGTTCCAGTCAACACATTTAATGTAACAAACACATGTAATTGTACAAACCTACAGCCCAAATCAGCATTTTCGAAGGATTCAGTTATTATAAATTTGAGCTATTAAAAATATTTGTACTAAAACTTGCTTAAGAATAAAGAAAGGGAATCCTTGACTCACAACAGCTCACTCCATGACCGCTCAAAGTTACAGCAGCCCTGAAAAAAAGTGACTTATGACCTTTTTTCACACTTACAACCATGTTGCAACATTCCCATGGTCACATGATCAAAATTCTGATGCTTGGCAAGGGATTCATATTTATTGCGGTTGCAGTGTTCCGGATTTTGCAAACTTATGATAAGCAAAGTCAATAGGGAAGCCAGATTCTCTTAACAACTGTGTTACTAACTTAACAATTGTGCCAAGAAAGGTGGTAAAATGGGGCAAAATTCACTTAACCAATGTTTCACTTTGCAACAGAAAGTTGGGCTCAATTGTGGTTGTAAGTCGAGAACTACCTGTATAAAGCACAGTACACAGAGCCCCATGGTAAATTCACTTCTATCTAACATAATATTAAATTCCTAGTATAAGTTACAAAACACCACTATGCCTATTCCAAGTGTACCTTTAGAATATTCTACAAATTAATTTGGAGAAATAGCCTTGAAACTTCCCACTGGTTAGTCATTTACCATCTAATGTCCCATATATGAACGATATTGTGCTGAGAATCTCACCAGAGGATCTCCTTCAGCATCACTTGGTGGAACCTGTTTGCTCGTTGAACCTTCCCGTGGCATAGAATAACCATCAAATCCAACATCTTCTGGACGCAGTTGCAGCAAAGGAGGCCACTCGTGATGTTGCGGGGTAGCTGCCCATGGATAAGTGTCCATCACCCACTTGGCAGGGTCCTCCCATGGTGCTCTTCTTCCGTACAACTGCAAGAAATAGTACAAAGCCATTCTCAATTAAAGGATTTGATATTAAGCTTATTTTTAGTCACATATGTATAGCAATGTTCTCGTGTTTTTTTGCGAGTTCAACTTCAGCATGTGCGGAATCTTCCAATCTTGTGTTTATGACAATGGAAGTTTCAACAAACTTCTTAATAAAAGAAAATAAAAGATGGGAAAGCAGTGTCTCCTTGTTTTTCAACCAGAAGGTCTACCGTGCACAGAAAGCAGCTTGACAATGTGGAGAGAAAACAAACAAAGCAGAGATTGATGTTATTGGGTTTTTAAAAATATAAACTATGGACTTAAAAAAATTGAACAGAAGTATCTATACTTTTGAATCTCTCTCTTCATTTAAAAGAAAAATGCAGGAAGCAGTGCTGTATACATACTTTATAGCTCAACTCCTGAATGAAAGCTGGAATATAAATCTGATGAATGAATGAATATCAGACAGATTAACAGATTAACAGAGTTGGAAGGAACTTTGTAGTAGGTCATCTAATCAAACTCTGTTAATCTGTTAATCTGTCTGTTATTCATTGTAATCTCTCCCACATACTGTACACCCCAAAGCTGGAGAAAAATACACTCATTTGGGACAGGAGAACAAATTGGCATTTTAGATCTAAACCAGAGATGATTAAAAAAACACCCCTCACAATCCAGAAAAAAAAAATTATGCTAAAAGGTACAAACACATGTGACCAATGATGCCTATGACATGAGTTATATTCAATGTTTTGGGAGGAAGATTCTCTTCTCCTACCCATATTCTCAGCAAAATGTACATTCTACTCTGACAGCACAACAAAGGTTTTGTGAGCAAATCTGCCCACTAGGTGTCACCATATCTTCCAAAAGCAAATCATAAATCAGGGAAGCCACATAACTTTTGAAAAATGCTTCTTGGGTGTTCAGCAATTGCTTCAGGAGAGTGGGTGGAAGAGAATGTAAAGACTACCTCTCCCAACTTGATGTCTTCTAGATGTGTTGAACTTCAGGTCCCATTATCGTCCAAAAACAAGACCAGAGATCAGATTTGCTGATTGGGTTATTTTGCAACACATCTGGAGAACAACAGCTAACAGCTGAATTAAGGTAGATAACTCTAAAAAGTTGTCTACCTTAACTCTTCCTCTTTTATTCCCTTTCCTCTGTAATGTCCATTTTGCATTATAAGCCAGTTTTAATATCGTTCTTTCTAAATTGTTCTGGAAAAATTTGCGGCACAAGAGCTATGGTAAATATTTTAAATAAAAAAAGGTTCTTTATTCCAAAGGCAAAGGTGAACCTGGTAAGTCAAGACATACAACATTCAAATCCAATTTTTATGGCTCTCACAGGACTGTGCAAAGCTTCAAAGGGGCCATTTCCCTCAGGCAAGGCACCTGGAAAGCTCGCCTTTGAAGCCGTTTCCTGCATGAAGCAGCGCAGCCCATCCACCCACCCAATTGCTACAGCAAAGCAAAACGGTCTTGTGGCTTGGCTTCCCCTCATTTCATAGGCCTCCTTCAGCGCTTCCAATAACTGGAAGCTTCTATTCATGCACAGGAAGCTTGGAGAGGATACAAAGTGTCCTGGCATGGCCAGTGGTTCAAAATGCTGTCTCTTGCATTTTTTTTTGTTACCCATTGATATTTATCTTAAATTTATCTTTCCTTCATTCCTGGAAAAAGAAAGTTCTGGAAATGGTTTGTTGCTGCTCTGGATGTTGCCCAACTCATTTCTGGATGACCAGGTGGTTATTCTTGTTACAAGTAGCAATGAAAAGAGTGGCAGACAGTGGGACGAAAGCGATTTTGACTGCCTCCTTAATTCAGTCTCAGGTATAAGGAATGTGCAGAAGGAATTTCTGGTGCAGCTCTGCCTAATCCAATACATAATTTAATTGGTGATTTTACTTCCTGAATGTAGATTAGGAATTCCGGGATCTTCAACATGGCTGGAACATACTAACTGAGAAATACTGCATTGGTGGATTGTTCCAGAGTTGAAGTAAAACTGAGGAGTCAAATCTAGTCTCACCAGTGGTGGATTCCTACCAGTTCGGACTATTCAGCCGAACCTGTAGTAGTTTGGCAGCCTGGGTCGCTGGAACCGGCAGCAACTCAGGCCTGGCACGCTCCCAAACCGGTTCATCTTGTTTTTTGCTTCTGCACATGTGCAGAACAATTTTTATTGCACTGCGCATGTGCATGCCCACAAGCGAACTAGCAGTAGTGATTGCTGGAACCCACCCCTGAGCCTCACTTTATATTTTGAGCAATTCCTTCTTTCTCAGTCCAACCTATTCACAATGTTGTTACTGTGGGGATAAAACCACTGGAAATATTTTTAGCTTGAGGCTATTTCACATATTGCTAAGAAGTAAAAGTGGCCTTGAACAGCAAAAGCTCAGTAGTTCATCTTAGTGCCCTGTAAGGAGAAATCATGTGCTTGAAGGCAAATATTTGATACATTCACAGTTCACATTGTTTGGTGTGCAGTTAAACCTTTTTTCAATACATCTCTAAAGAATGGAATATGCAAACAAATCCTATGACCTCTTTAATATACTCGGAGACAGATGGACAAGCATTATACATATCAAAGTTATTGCCATGTTACATCTGTAATAGATATTCATGCAAATATTGAAAGTTAAACTCAAGCATTCACAGACTTTTACTGTTTATAAATAGTGAAAAGAATTATTTCACACTCAATTTCTCTATAATCAGAGTAATATATAGCTTATTAATGTGCAAATCACTATTTAATATGTGAAGCACTACCGTGTTTCCCCCCAAATAAGACAGGGTCTTATTTTCTTTTGACCCCCAAAATATTGATTGGGTCTTATTATCGGAGGGGGGGCTTATTGTTTTGGGGTTGCCGTGTGGCTGCTCTCTTGTGAGCGGGCACCCAAAGAGCCAGGCACAGCCTCAGGGGCAAACGGCTGTGTTGCACTGTCGCAGCAGCACAACATACCAGCCATGAGGTGATCACACTCACGAGCAGCCACCTGGCAACCCCCCTTTCCAGCCAGGCAGAGTGCCACTCATGGACCCTGTGATATCCCAAAGGCACTAAGCCGCGTGGTGCTCAGCTCTCACGGCTTTACACATTCGGAATACCCTTAGGTCAGTGCATGGCGCTCTACCCGGCTCAAAAGGGAGGTTGTGCGAGCGCCTGTTCTGTCCCCAGTTGGTGTGCCTCCTAATCTCACCACGCCCTGACCCAGCTCTCCCTGCAGGGCTAGTGTGCCGCCGCCACGGTGCTCTGAGCATAACCTATCCTCCAGCTTCCAAACTCCGGAGATCCGCAGCCAAGTCTTTTGGCAGCGGCCACTCTGGGAGTACGCTCTATGGTTGTGGGCTGGCTGAGGCAGAGGGTACTCCCAGAGTGTACAACCGTAGAGTGTATTCCCAGAGTGGCAACTTCTGGAAGACTCGGCATCCTACCTCCGTGCTTTGGAAGCTACAGAAAAAGCCATGCGGCAGTGGTGGCCAGCAGCAGCAGCAGAGATGGCCTGGCTTTGCAGGGAGTTAGGCAAGGGCATTGTGAAGCTGGGAGGTGCACGAGCAGGGAGTGGAAAAGCCGCTTGTGCAACCCCCTCTCCAGCAACGCATTCACTGACCTAGGGGAATTCTGAAGGTGCCAAGCTGCGGGAGCCGGAGGGCGGCGAACAAGCGCTCATGTGGCTTGGCGATACCCCTAGGTCGGTGAGTGGAGTTCTGCCTGGCTGGAGGGGGGGGGGGGTTGTCCAGGGGGCTTATTTTTTTGGGGGGGCTTATATTTTTGCCCACCCAAAAAATGTGGCAGGGCCTTATTATCAGGACATGTTGTATTTCGGGGAAACACAGTAGTTTCTGAATCATGGTAAATTAAAATTACAAATTTCTCTTGATCCATTTCTTCCCATTACTAGTTTTCTGTCTTACAATTGCAAGGTGGTAAATATATCAATGTATTAGAAATATATGTATACCTGAATATTTGCATTATATGGCTATATAGAGAACTGTAACTATTTACAGCTAAAATGATATAGTACAGGTTTTTTTCTTTTTTCGTTGTAAACACTTTCTATGTGTTTTTGTTTCAGAATAAGTTTATTTAAAATTGAATATGACACAGGTATGGAGAGAAAACCGCCCTTTTCAGGAGCTGGTGAATAACTAAGGTGGAGTCCAAGTCAAATGTTTATTTAACTTTCCAGAAAAACTCAAACTGGAGCAAGTGGGGGCTATTTCAATGATCTGTTCATGGGTCTAAGTTGAATTCCCTGTAACAAAGAGTATGCTATATTCTTTTAACTGTGATGTGCTCAAAGAGTCACTGAGGGGACAGAAAAAAGGGCAGGTCCTTTCTTAATTTCAAAGTCATAAAATGTGTTTATAAGCATTAAAAACCCTTGAGAGAAAGAGAGAACTCCCAAATGGAAATGAGTGACAAATGTAATATTTCTTCATTTGATAGGGGCTAAGGTCCCTGCAGCACAGAGAGAACCAGCATTTTGCATCAGGATTAAAATCCTGTTGCAACTTGACCTCAGCAAAACAATTATTAACATTTGGAAAGAGAAGTCTGTGCTAGGGCATTTTTTTTTAAAAAAACCTTCAGTTGCCCTGAGCATGGCTCCCTGTGTGTGTGCAACTTGAATGCCTTCAGTGGACTAGTTTTATATGTCTATCATTTGGACTACTGTACTAACAATAGTCCAGTTTGGAGAATATTTATTAGACACTATCTAATAAAAAATTCCTTGCTGATTTATTCCAACTGTCTGCATTTTCTTACATATATGGCCCCATGAATGATAACCATTCCATCTACCTGAAGAGGAAGGTATCACCTTGCTCAGATATGCAGGAGTCCAAAATGAAATTTCTGGAGAATTTAAAATGGAAATGCCTTCTTAAAATGGGCTAATGAGAGTTGAGAACAGTTAGAAATCAAAAACATCAAGTTTGTCTATGATTGATGAGGTCATCGACCAAGGACAGCTACCAGTGAGGAGCACATGGCCTTAAATAGTGATAGCAATAGCACGTAAACGTATATACCACAGCATGGAGCTTCATAGCACTCTCTAATCAGTTTACAGAGTCAACATATTGCCTCCAGAAATCTGGGTCCTCATTTTACTGACCTTAGAAGGGTGGAAAGCTGAGTCAACCTTGAACTGGTCAAGACTGAACTCCTAGCCATGGGCAGAATTAGTCTGCAATACTGCATTCTAACCACTGCACCACCAGGCACAATGGTTAAATAAATTAACAAATAAATAAATAAATTTAAGAATCTTACAGCACTTAAGCAGGGCTGATATCTTCAATTCCATTTGGGAGAAAATGAGGGATTTTAAAGGTAGACTCTTGTAGAGATATAGAAATCCTTTAAAAAACCCAACCTCCAACATTGGGGTGATTCTTATATTTTCCCAAGTTTAAAAAGGAAAAACCAGTGCCTTAAGCGTCAAACATAAATTTTTCCCCTTAACGCTAAACAAAACATGGGAAAAGTAGATCCAAAAATGTTGGCTCTGTTGCCTCTTGGGACATTTGTGGCTGTTGTCAGAAAGGGCGCAAAAATAAGTGTGGCCCCATGCCTGTTATCCAGGAATTTCAGGGTTTTGCAAGGTCCTATCTGATCACAAACAGTGCACCTGTGCTATATTTGTCATATTTATATCCCGGTTTTTGTAAACTGTGCTTACTTGTAGCCCTTCTCTGACAGCCTCAAGAAGATAGGGAACAATGGAGTAGTTCCATAGGTCAGTAAACCAAACCCTTGACCCATCCACATCTAGAGGGCAAGAAAGAAACAGGCGTGGACCTGTGAAAATCAAGAGAAACGTAAAATGGATTATTTTCAGTAAGGAGGAACTAATGCATTTATTTTAATCATAACATTATACAATGGCAAGAGAAATTATTTTATTTTATCTTATTTCTCACCAATAGTAACATCTGAAGAACTGTGAGCTTCCAAGAACTTGTTGAGATGTTGCCAAACCTTGGGAATCCAGTCTACAATCTTAATTAATTCTGCATTTCTCATCCGGCCGCCAATTTCTGTTTCAATGAGTTTTCTTCTCAAGAATCGGGCAAGAAAGCCCTTGACTGGCTCAGTATGATTGGCACATAGTACCCATCTAAAGTTGTGGTGCAGCTGAAGGTTAGGTGTTGAGGAAGTTGCTTGGTTCATTGTTCCAATGATGTAAGGGCTGTAGGAAAAAGATTAGCCAGCATTTATTTTTAGAAAAAAATGTTTTTAAATTTACATTATCATCTCATATACTTTTTTGCTTCCTACCCATAACATCTGAATAGATTCTATCCCAGAGTTATTGTGATGCTCCTCCATGCTAGCTGAATTTCTGGAATGCTTTAGAATATTTTATTTACTTTTCAGGGAGAGGGTCAATTAAATATTTGAAAAACATTTTAAAAACAGTGAGAGAAAATTTAAAATATACAGATTTAAAAGAGGAGACTTACTGAAAAGGAAAGCGGACAGAATGTGAAGCAAAAAAATTGAGAAATGAAAAGATGAATAAAATCTAAAGCAGTCTTCCAATAGAAACCTAAACCAGCCAAGCACAGGAAATCAAGGTGGTTCAAGTGAATACAGGTTTATTACATGCTAACACGCTCTACAAGAATCTGAACTACTAATGGTCAAACCACATTGGCAGTAGATAAGAGTCAGTGGAATTCACGGTGGGCTGGACTTAAAACTCTTGTGGGCATGAAGGGAGTTGAGACTGATGACCTGATGACTGATTGACCTCTCCACTTGGCTCAGCCTGGTCATCTCTTACACCAGTGGTGGGATTCAAATAATTTAACAACCGGTTCTCTGCCCTAATGACCAGTTCTGTAGGCGTGGCTTGGTGGTCATGTGACTAGGTGGTCGTGGCCAACTCAATGTCACTAATGTTGATGGGCGCTTCATCTTAGCTGTTAAAATGTAATAGGGTTAACTGGAAAAGCAGTTTCTGTAAGTGAGGACAATAAAGCTTAGGCTAGAAACAACACCAGAATGTTTTCTTCTTGCCTTCCTTACAGGATTAGCCCTGTAAAGTGGAAAAAAACAAAATAAGATTTCTTCCAACAACTGGTTCTCCAAACGGCTTAGAAAGTTAACAACCGGTTCTCCTGAATAGGTGCGAACTGGCTGAATCCCACCACTGTTCTACACTTTCTTAACCTACTGCCCTTTGGATATATACTGCTCATGGTAGAATTCAGAGTCTATCTGGAAGGTACAATACTTGACAAGGAGCAGGGGATGGACACCTTAACTACTATATCTTCCTCTTGTTGTTATGCGATACCTGTCATCAGATGTTGGCGATCATGTTAACGACCTTATTTTTATCAACAGCCACACAAAAAAGTATCTTACACTTTTTATGCATAACCACCTTATACATTTTCAAATTACTCCAGGTATTTGGTGCTATAAATGAAAAAAGGGCTGGCTTTTAAAAAAAAAGGAAATACAGATATTGGCAGAACTCTGCAGAATAAGGCTGTTAAAGACTAGTGTTTTCCATCTCTCCCAAAGCTTCGGTTAATATTGAATCTTTAAGAAGCTGGAAAAGTCTGTATAATGAAAGCATAGGAATATTTGTTTTAGGGATCTCCTAATTTTATACACACAGATAAAATGAAAAACCACGGATAGCCCTAGATTTTTTTATATTTTTGTTTGCTGTGTGATCATGTCTTTTATGTCTATCAGTTATAGAATGTAATGTTTAATTTCAGCTTTAAATCAAATCTCAGGGTATATTCATGAAAATATAATTTTTCTTTAGAATTTCTTGTGATCTGTAATAATAATCTGAAAGGGAGTTGATTTACTTTTTGTTGTTAATTTTTAAACATTAACTAACTAATAATTAACATTTCCTTAAACAAAAACTCATGAGTTTTAGCAACACATACAGAAACTATATTGCTATTAAATAATTCATGGATTAATTTGAATGAATCTTCAATCAAATCTTTTGTTGCAGGATTTATAATAGTATTTATTTGTACTGATTTAGATATTTATATAGAAATTCAGCATGCTCACTTAAGAGAAATGCTTACCTTTGAGTAGCAGTTGAACTAAAATCAAGCATATTTTACTAAGTTTTATTTAAACAAACAATATTCTGTTTGTGGGCACTGAAATCAGTTAAATGTAAGTTTGCAGAATATGTTTGTTGGTAGAGAAACAGACTTTCCACCATGAAAGGCAAAGGTAAAATGATGCTGTTACCATTTGTGGTACTTGCAGTTCAAAAGCCCATTGAAGATCTCTCCTAGAGAGCTGACGTGATGTAAATTGTCCAAGATGATTACAAGAGGCATCTCCACTGCATTATTTTCACTGCTACATTGGTCTGCGAGGTTGGATAGATATTGCCGGAGTTCCTGTAAAAAGAAAAAAATGCATTAGGAAAAAAAAAAAAGCCTGGCTTGCAATTATCACTTGGAGATCTTGGGAGGTGATAAATGCTGTTTGGTTCAATTCTAAAAAGTTCCTTGGAAAAATACGGTAGTAACATACCACAACTTACAGTAGTTCTTTATTTTTTTTAGGTATTTTTTTAGGTATTTTATTAAAATTTATAGGCCGCCCTTTTCCCTGAGGGGACTCAGGGCGGCTTACAACCAGTAGGGAGGGGGTACAATACACAATAAACGATATAAAGACAAGATAAGTAGTAAAAACACAACATGCATTCTACATTCAACACTCGGGTGGGGCAAATTAAGGACTTATCCCCAGGCCTGTTGGGAGAGCCAGGTCTTGAGGGCTGCGCGGAAGGCCTGGACGGTGGTGAGGGTACGTATCTCGACGGGGAGATCGTTCCACAGGGTCGGAGCTGCAACAGAAAAGGCTCTCCTCCGTGTAGTCGCCAGTCGACATTGACTGGCGGATGGAATTCGGAGGAGGCCCAGTCTGTGCGATCTAATCGGTTGGAGGGAGGTAATCGGCAGAAGGCGGTCTCTCAAGTACCCAGATCCACTACCATGGAGTGCTTTAAAGGTGGTCATCAGTACCCTGAAGCGCACCCGGAGATCGACAGGTAGCCAGTGCAGCTCGCGGAGGATGGGTGTAACATGGGCGAACCGCGGTGCGCCCACTATCACTCGCGTGGCTGCATTCTGGACTAACTGCAGTCGCCGGATGTACTTCAGGGGCAGCCCCATGTAGAGCACATTGCAGTATTCCAGCCTAGAGATCACAAGGGCTCGAGTGACTGTTGTGAGAGCCTCCCGATTCAGGTAGGGTCGTAACTGGCGGACCAGGCGAACCTGGGCAAATGCCCCCCTGGTCACAGCCGACAGGTGATGATCGAGAGTCAGCTGTGGATCCAGGAGGACTCCTAAGTTACGAACCCTATCTGAGGGGTATAAAATTTGACCCCCCAGCCTGATAGATGGAACATTAGCCAAATTGTTGGGAGGGAAACACAACAGCCACTCGGTCTTGTCCGGGTTGAGTACCAGTTTGTTAGCGCTCATCCAGTTCCTAACGGCCTCCAGACCCTGGTTCATCACATCCACCGCTTCATTTTTTAAAAAAATATTTTGAATGAACTCTGTACATACGGTAATTATTCAGGCAAGTTGGTTATCTTGCCTGAGATAACCGCGTTCTTTTCCTTAATCCTCAAATAGTGACTCTCAAAGCATGTAATTACTTTTCTATATGGTGCGGGATCTACCTTGATCTCATAATCTGAATAAGAGGTAGTATATAAAACAGGAGTAGAGCAGGACCTATGAAAAGCAGTAATTATGAAAATTGGCATTAGAAGCCCAGATAAGGAAGACAGAAAAAGAAATAGCACTGATGGGCTTGGAATTCCTAAAGGATTAAGACACCAATCAAGACACTGCACTTCCAGGAATGCCATTGTATAGGTGGATTTTGTAGAGTATTAGTACAAATTATCATTACAGGAGACAGAAGAGGAAATATAAAAAGGCATTAATTAGTAACCAAATACCACTTCTCATTACATTCCTCTTCTCGGTCTCTAAGGCATACCGGAAATCATATCAATCTACTATTCAAGCAAAGTGCCTAATATATCTGGTAAGGCAGGGATGTCAAATTCAAGGTCTAGGGGCTGGATCTGGCCTGCGGGGTGTTTAGATCTGGCCAACAGGGCTGCCCTGGAAATAGCGAAGGAACGGCCCATAGTGCCTCTGCCAGTGTAAACGAAGCTTGAGAGGGCCTCCCGAACTCCGTTTTTACTGGCAGAGGGTTGCAAGAGGCCATCATAGCTGAAAACAGAGCTTGGGAGCTTGTTTTCGCTGGCAGAGGGCTTGGCCACCACAGTGCCCCCCAACAAAAGTGATGTTGTGCTGGCCAAGCCCACCCTGGCCCCCTGAGGTCAAACACAATCCTGATGTAGCCCTCAATGAAATAAAGTTTGACACCCCTGTGTTAAGTTATTGGTAAGGTATAAGAATGCATTTCCTATGAAATGTTTTGCTCTGGAAGATAAATTATTTGTGAACAGAAACAAAATCCATGAATGAAGGCAAATTTAGATGTCCCAGGATAATGTTTCTGGATCCAATCTGGGTCAGTCACCAAGACCAGAGGTTTAGTCTTCCACGTTTTCATGCTCATGTTTCAGCATGAGTCCAAAAACTTGGAAGAGTAAAACTCTGGTCCTTATGTTCAACACAGATTGGATCCAGAAAAATATTTTCACCAATTCAGTATCCGTAGTACTCACCTTACTGGACTTATGATCGACATTAAAGGTTGCAATAGCACCATCAGTCAATTCCCTGCCTTCTCTAAGCACCATATATTCAGACAGACGATTGGCTAAGTATGTTTTTCCAGTGCCGCTTGGACCAGATAAAATGATTCTCCGATGTTCTATCAGGAGTGACACGTAACGTTGTAGAATTGGCTTTGGGATTAGAGACTCAAACACCAGACCATCCAAACTATTCTCTACAATACCTGTAATAATAGAAAAAACACAATTTAAACCTTTTCCTTGCTTTTATTATGTCACTTGCACAGGAGAGAAGTGGTACTATTTCATATGTAATATCTTTGAACTTCCCTGTCCTCAAGCTCTTTAATTTTCAGTTTTTATTAACTTTGATTAATAAGAAAAATACTCATAATAATTCTCAAAGAACGTTCCTTTTTACAGAAAAATGACTTCTGCATAGAATGCAATAGAAAGAGGAAGATTATGCAGTACAACGGGGTCCAAAGGAACAGATCCCAATCAGTGTAAGCATTTTGCAATAAAGAACTTCAAAAATCTATCACCTTGCAAGCTAGTGAATTAAAAACATGCTATACATGGTTTTTCAAAAGGAAAACAAACTATAAAATTTCAAGGTCTGGTGAATTAAAAACATGTTATACATGGTTTTTCAAAAGGAAAATAAAATATAAAATTTCAAGGTCTGACTAATTAAATCAGTGGTACATTTCTATTGTCAAAGTCAAGCTTCCCACAGTATTTCCATCTGACCCCTCACAAGACCTTCACCTGACATGACCCACACCTGACCCCGCACAAGATCCAGCACTAGACCCATCACCAGATCCATACCTGATGTGATCCTCCCATCATAAGACTTTCTGACCACTTGAAGCCCTTAAAAGCAGAAGAACACCAACACTGACATTCCCTATATTCCACTGAAGATGTTACCTAGCCTGGTATCAACTCCAAGCTCGAACAAACCTCCACTCTCATCCTACACCCAAGCTACAAATATTCACCACAATATATAAATGTTTTAATAGCATACAAAAATGACTGAAACATTAGTTTAAGCCTTTCTTATTAAAAAACTATATTAGCAAAAACTCAATATTACCTGTTGCTCAAAAAGTATAAACTTTTAGATACCACATCAGAATTTATTACAGAGCAACAAATCAAGAAAAACTGAGTAGTAATAATCTTTGGAAGAGATGTGTTGGCTCAGTGACTAAGACACTTAGTTTGTCGATCAGAAATGTCGGTAGTTCGAATCCCTAGTTCCGCATAATGGAGTGAGTTCCCGTTACTTGTCCCAGCTTCTGCCAACCTAGCAGTTGGAAAGCATGTAAAAATGAAGTAGAAAAATAGGAACCACTGTTGATGGTAAGGTAACAGTGTTCCATGCGCCTTTGGCATTTAGTCATGCAGGTCACATGACCACGGAGACGTCTTTGGGCAGCTAGCTCTTCAGCTTTGAAATGGAGATGAGTACCACCCCCTAGAGTCGGGAATGACTAGCACATATGTGTGAGGGGAACCTTTACCTTTACCTAATAATCTTTGGAGGAGGCACTGCAAATAATAACCTTGGTGACCAATATTAGGTCTTTAAGATTCAGTTGAAGGCAATAAACCCAAATTCCCTCATTTGCCAATGTTCATGAACTGTTACATTTGGAAGAACTGATTTTCAAGTAATCCAAACATTACAGCAATTAGAACAATTAATCCATGGAACAAATTGCCTTCAGAGGTTGTGGGTGCTCTAATGCTAGAAGTTTTAAAGAAGAGATTGGGCAACCTGATATGTTTCAGGGTTTCCTGCTTGAATAGGATGTTGGACTAGAAGACCTTCCAACTCTGTTATTCTGTTACTATACAAATGCAAAACTGTATTACAAAGCTATCTGTAGCACTTTCCAATTTGGGGTCGGGAAGGGATGGACAAAGAAAAAAAATCTTCCTTTCGTAGATTGACCTTCATAGCTTTGTCATATATTCACTCTCTGCCCTAATCTGCATATATATAATATAATCCCAGTTCTTGGTCTTAAACTTTGAGAATTTTAGCAAATGCCATTAAGTTATCTTTGTTGGGTTGCAAATGTGGGTCCCAAGCTCTATTGTATTTGTTTACTTCTCTTGAAATAAAAGAATATTTCAGTGATAAACAAATTATACAGCTTAACAAAACACTACATATAAAGGACAGCTTGTTTCTTTTTAATAAGTGGAAATGTTTTGTGAAATATCCACTTTATTTACACAGGTGCTGGTTCTTTTATTTGTGGCTTAATAACCACAGATAAAAAAAACCGTGGATAATGAGACCTTGAGAAAAACTCATGCATAAAGTACCTACGAACATTGCAGAAAGGCTTCTTCCAAACGAATCCTTCGTTCACAGTTTGCAATTATGATGATTGCAGCCTCTCAATCCTATGATTGCCATTTGCAACCTTCCCTGCTGGTTTTCCACAAACAAGTCAATGGGGAATCTGGCATGGAAGGTTGCAAGTTGCTTTGATAAATTCCACCTCAGACTGGAACTGATGCTCTGCCTCTTTCTAATCCATGAGCTCCCTGCAGTTGTGCCACACTGCAGCATCTCCAACTTCAATTTGTGTGTTGTCAATGCATCCTTCTCAGCCCCATGTCCACTTTCCTGCGGTAATCTCACACTACTTACATGGGACCCCTCTACCACTTCCCACTTAAAAATCCATGATCTTAGGGTTACAACGGCAATAGGAGTTGCCTAGATTGCTGTTGCTAATTGATGTGATCACATGATCTCATGCTTTATATGACATTGCTTAACAATGACAATTCCACACCCAATTGCCAATGTAATCTGAATACTCTCTGTACATGAAACTAGGCTGTGAATAACAAGGTCTAATCTTTATTTGCCAGTCACGTATATACAAAAACTGGGCAATGGGACTATGACTAATGAGGCCCATCTGTAGAACTACACAAATAGGCACATGAAAAGTTCATAGGAATGTGGTTGCATGCGACATTTCTTACAAATAGTGGTATGCAACTGAAGAGAAAACAACATTTAGTCAAGAAACAAAGACAGAAAGAAAGTTAATTAAATCCTCTTATGCTCCTGAGACTTCTTCAAAGCTGAAATCTGTAAAACCTACAATTACAAAGAGTTGTAATAAATAAATCAGGTACAATTTACCTTTGATTTTCACAGAGATGGTGTTGTTTTCACCAACCAGATAGCCACAGGGTAGCAGCTCAGGTGTTTCTGTGCTATTTGTGCGAACAATTTCCCCAATGCTGTACCCCAGGACACTGTCCGAATTTAGCCCAAGTTGACTCACAGGATCAACATGAATGATGTATTCCTGGGAAGAAAGAACAAAAGAGAAAATCAACATACCGATGGGGTTTGGGCTTTAAGAACAAAACTTCAAAATCAAGCGCAATTCTCATGATAAAGAAATCCTTTTTAGCAAATATTTAGGGAATGATTGTATGCCATCAAGTCATTTTTGACCCCAACAACCATATAGATAGGGATGTAATATGTTTTTTCATATCCCCCAATGGTCATCACTGTAACTGAATCCATCCACCTTGCTCCTGCTAATCTCTCTTTCCTTCCATCTTTCCACAGCCTTTTCCAGAGATCTAGGTATTCTCATAATGTGTCTAATTTGAGCCTGGTCATTTATGCCTCAAGTGAGAATTCTGGACTGATCTTTTCAATGATCCATCCCCATTTGTCTCCTTGACTATCCATGATATTATCAGGAATCTTTTCCAATACCTATGTTTAAAAGCATCAATCTTTTTTCTATCTTGCTTCTTTGAAGTTCAACTTTCATTTCCACATGGTATACCATGGCCTGCATAATTGTGTTCTTTGTAAATATAAACACAACATGGCATTTCAACATCTTTTCCAAGGTCTTCATTACTGTTCTAAAGTTCTACATTACTGTTCTACTGTTCTAAAGTTTGTGGTGTATTTCTTGACTGCTTGTTTCTTTACTGTTGATAGTTGATCCTAAAAGGTAGAAGCTATTGTCATCATGACAAACATTTCCCTGTCACTAGGATTATGAAAAATCTTTTGAGTGTAAAATATTCCATGTTTAGAATGGCTTGTTTAATTGTTTTGAATCCTGAGAATGGTAATCTCTGGATATTCGCCTGATTTAATGGTCTATTTGTCCAGGTAGGTAGAGAAGCAAAGATTGATGCTTTCCATGAGTAATTTTCTATTCGGCCATATTGTCAAATGCAATTGTGCATAGTGAACATTGATTAAAATGTGGTTGTTATACTTTTAAGCTCTCAGGTTGCCATAAACAAAAACAATGTTGTTTTATTTGCTGAATTTGGGAGCAAGATTACAGAATGCAGGTACATATGTGCATTAGGAAGAAATTTCAAATCTACAACTAAAAAGTATATTTTTATGGAGAATATATTATTCATGGGATGGGTTTAATTAATCTATCACTCCTGGGGTTTTTGATTGACTTAAGTTCTAGGGCTATATGGCACAAGCATTATAGGAAAAATTGACATTATGGACAATCAATCAAAGATAGCATTAAGAATGATTAGTGATTGCCTCAATTTCTTCAAAAACTTATTCCAAGAAGCCTAATTAGGTATTGTTACCAAAAGTGGTGATATGTGCCAATTTGTTTATAGCTTTATCAACATAATCTAGACCACAGGTGTCAAACTCATGATGTCACATTGTCATCACCTGACATATAGCGACTTTTTCCTCCTTCGCTAGGGGATGCTAGCACGTGATACATCTGGCCTGTAGGCCGTGAATTTGACATCCCCAATCTAGATCAACTGCAATATTTTTAGTTTAATTGTACCCAATTGTAGTGCTATCTATGCTTAGATAAAAGTAGAACCCAAGGTCTGCAGTCTAGATTGGATTGTCAACCCAACTCAAACTCCAAATGTGGAAGAAGGCAATGGCAAATTCTGGAAGAATGAAGCACATTCTTCTAGAACCATTTCTGTCAGAGTTTAGACCTGATTTTGGTCCTGAAATTGTGTTGGTTGTTCTGCGCGATGATCTTTGCTGACAGGTAAACTTGGTTTTCAATATCAAATCATCTCAGGTATAGTAAACTAGTTCTTAGGTAAACTCTGAGATAAGCTGTGGTTCTCAAAATCTTGTACAATTAATCATAAATGCATAGAACGAAGAACCCAAAAGTTTTCTTTTAGGTCTCAATCAAATAAATTATATATGGAAAACACTGACATAGCTTTCAAAATATGGCATTGTTAGAAAAAATGTCAAAAATAACATTATTTACCTTAAATAGTCTTCTAACAACGCCATCAAGAACATCCCATTTGGTTTTTCCACTGACTCCTATGCAGCCAATAAGGAATAAACGAGGCCTAGAATCCTAAATAAAATTTAAGTGTGTTAAAATAAAGGTGTTCAAGACTCAGCCCCACTCAGTCGCCCCGATTTCAACCCGATAAAAGGGATTAAAGGATCGTAAAAAGAAAAGTGTTCAAATAAATAATTCATAATATTTTACTATGATCCAGCAGAATTGCTAAACAGTCTTTAACCAAATCTTATTCCAAAATATACTGCTATGGATGTAAGACCTTTATATCAGAATGGAGAAGAGTATTTTTATTGGCAAACAATATTGCATGATTTCTTCTGTAATTTTACATATCTTTGTATCTCTCTTGTTCAGTAATGCACAAGATACTGTCCAAGCATTCTTCTCTATATTCTTTATATCTATATCTTTCTATCTATTCTCTAGATATACTTTATGTCTAAAACCAGGAAACTGGTATACATCAAAATTAATATTTTATTTTATCTAATATCAGACTAGGATAAAATAAATTTTTTTCTTACACTGAAAATCTGTCCAAAATAATTTCTCCTAAAACAAGTTCTACTGACAGAAAAGTCTTTTGTCCTTTGCTCTACATCTGATATATGTGTAGAATCACCCCCCCTCAAATTCTTTAAATTACTTTAAAGCTAGAAAAGAGAAAAGCCAGAGGACGTTTTTCAATATGTACAAGACAGAGCTTGAAAATCTTTCCCCTCAAAGGTAAGTATGCTTGGTTTCAATTTCCCTATTTGTTAATTCTAAATTCCTAAAGGACTAGGAGGTCTGGCCTTCAGAACAGTTACCACAACCATGGCTGCTGGCATTAAGTCTAGACTAATAGTCCAAGCAGAATCGTACATCAGGAGCAGCAAGGAAATAAGGAACAAGGGGAAAACATATGCTAGGGGAATCCAGGTTAGAACTTGTCTTTTCAGCACTGAAGCGCTTCTGGTGTTACTACATGACTTTCCTTGCACAGATTCTGAAAACTAAGCTTATTTTAACAACACTCAGTATTCTCGATTTCAATTTATGAAGGTCACGTAGCATGAAAAAGGTGACAGCGCACTCAAGAGGTACTTGAGCAACGTGCTGACATATTCCCTATTTAACACCCTTCTCTAGTTATGTTTTGAGCAAGAAAATCTTGTTCAAAGGCAAAACAGATTTTCAAAACCCATTTCAATCTGGTGCCAGACCTAGTTCTTGTTGATTTGGGGGCCCCTGGATGAAAAACAGTCTCTAAAGAGAAAACCATAACATTATGTAGATCCTCGACTTACGACTACAATGGAGCCCAAATTTTCCACTGCTAAATGAGATGGTTGTTAACTGAATTTTGCCCCGTGTTATGACCTCTCTTGTCACAATTGTTAAATGAATCACTACAGTTGTTAATAACTGCAGTTGTTAAGTGAATCTGGCTTCGTCATTGACTTTGCTTATCAGAAGGTCGCAACTGTCATTTGCCCAGTCAGTTGCCCACTGTCTGAATTTTGATCACATGATCATGGGGATGTCATAAGAGTGAAAAATGGTCATAAGTCACTCTTTTCATTGTAACTTTGAATGGTCACTAAATGAACTGTTGTAAGTTGAGGACCATCTGTATTTCTTAATAACATATTATCATGGCCAGAAATATTTTGACTCACTTCTTTCCATTTCTCTTCCTCCTGAAAGTTGACAACTATTTTAACATGCCTGCCACCTTCTTTCCGAGAAGAACCATCACTGGGGTCATCAAGCATCATATCTGTTAGCGGGAAAACACAGATTCTATCTTCAAATATTGGAAGTTTATGTTTGATTTGGTTTTTGAGATTCTGACATGCATCTCATTCTAGTGATGACTGCTAGTATGAGGGCTAGAAACATGTTTATAAAAGAAAGCTGAGGTTCGCATACTGTTTTAAAATGTCAGCTTTTGTATTTTCAAAATTATGAAGCACACTTTGAACAAATGAAAATCCCCTACCAACTGGGAATAGTTATATAAGAAACAAAGATCACATAAATATTAACACAAAGTTTTCTTTAAAAAAAACACTGTAACTCTACTAATGTTTGCAATCAGATCATTGAATGTGATTTATTTTTACCTGAGATCACAATTAGAATGCCATGTTTATATTACACTTCAGCTTGTAGAAGAACTAGGAGAAAGATTTACTATCCTTGTTCTTCTACTTTAACATCTTATCTATTAATTGAATTCACAGCTGCAGAAGGAAACCTGCCCAATATATGTGCCTATATACTCACCAAGGCTTGCTGACTCTGTGAGGTTAAGACTGTGTTGTGAGAGACCCATCGACTGCCTTGGAGATGAGGAAGGGAAAACTTGAGATTGGACCCTGCTACAGGTGCCTTGGTTTTCAGATTTCAATTGGTCATTTTCAGCTTTCAATTTCTCAATCTCACTCTGGATTTAAAAAACAAAACAAAACAAAACAGTGAGGGAGGTAGAAACACAAATATATTTTTGTTATATTGGAATGTGATCAATATATCATAGAAACGTAAAATATAAGATTTGGAAGGATCCATAGAGATCAGGGTGTCTAAACTCTTAGGAAGTACGAACATATGCTCCAGCGTAGTCCCTAAAGATAGCCAGCCAGCTTTTGTATGAACATATCTGCCAGTTACTACCTCCATCTCAAGTGATGGACACAATACATACATATGCCTACACAATACCAGAGGTGGGTTCCTACCGGTTCAGATGAGTAATTAGTAACTCGGCCTGCCACGCCCCCGAACTGGTTCTATTGTCAGGGGCCCCATCTTTCATTTCAGGTCTGCGCATGCGTAGAACAATCTTCATTACAAAAATGTAATCCTCCCCCCTTTTTGACGTATGCATGTGCAGACCTTTTTAGGTGCAAATGTGCACATGTGTGGAGCATGTGTTTGGTGTGCACATGAGCAAAGCACATGGAAAAATTTTGGCCACCAAACCGGCAGTAATGCCGGTAGCAACCCACCCCTGCACAATACGTAGATTCTAGTGAGATCCTGCTTCCTTCTTTTGTATTTTCATTGACCCTGTTTAAATGAACTTTTTATTTCTCATCAAAAGACAAGGTCTATCTTGTCATTGCTAGAGCAAGATTTCGTGTGGAGTCAAAATGGTACACTATATACACACTGGAGCTCTCCAAAGTTTAAAGAAAAAACATTTGCAGCTTTTCTTTCCTCAGTTGACCTGTGTGTTTTTGACAATCCTGTAGCAAAAGTGTTCTCAATTAATGATATGCAGGTGGTTAATTTTAGTGGTTTTGTAAGAAGCAGACTTGAATAGAGTTTATTGACAACACTGAAATTATGATTCCTCCCAGAAGGTTATTTTGTTGCATTTCTATAAAATTTAAACAAATTCAAAAGCATAGTATCTAAAAAAAAGATACAATCTTATAAAGGGAAAATTGCTCATAAAAGATGAAATATTATTGGAATTATGATGGGTGTGGCTTATCTCTATAGGGCGTACAATGTTTTAATATAATTTTCCATTTTTCTCCATTGAAATTATACTTTCAAATATTATCAAAATGTCTATTTGGGATGCAAATTTAATTGTGAACTATACAAAATAAAAACAATAAAAGATACAAGGCAAACTTATGAAACAAAAATTCAAGAAACAAAACAAAATATAAGAGTGCAAAACTAGATAAAGGAGGTGGCGTACTATGAATCTGTCCCACAGTGTCTTCAGTCCTCACACATTCAGTTGTGAAAACATAAGTACAACTTTCTTGAGTAATTCACATCCTGCCTTATCAGGTTCCCAGAACAGCTGCACAAGCAAACAAGCTAATCTGACTACAGCTTTCCTCTTCAGACCTTCAAGTGAAACATGTGGGAGTTGGGGAGAGAAAGGATAAGCTTCATGCCTATTCCATCTTCTATCTACCTTCAATCTCTTTTATGTTCTAGTAAACATCTGCAGAGTACTAGAGAAACACACAGATGTAGGAAATGTGTTTTCTCATAGTACAATTTTATCAAAGCTTTGCAGCTACAAAGAACCAAGCAAACACTGTTGTTTCTTATGAACTTCTGGATGACAATTCGTGACAACTGTAGTTTAAGGCCCTTACGTTGGCATTTGGTACACACAAAACTTCCTGGTTTCAATCCAATTATCTTTGGTCAATGGAAAGTGTAATGGAATACCACCAATGTCCTAGCACAATGGATCTGCTTTCAGGCTTCCTGGGTGGACTACACATTTCCTACCTGCATCCTGTTCATAGCTTCTCGGAGCTGATCCAGTTGATGAGCAGAGCTGAGGGCCTCTAAACGGATATCAGTCAACTTCATCTCCTTGTCTCTCAGCTCATTCCGCAGCTGCATAACTGTTTCAGCTTCACTGTCAATGCATTCTGAAATTCTGGGAATTTATTTTAAAAAATAAATATTAAGCTAGGATTAGATTAGTTTGGAAGAATATAATATAATAGAGTGAAATAGAATAGAATAGAATTTCTTTATTGGCCAAGTGTAATTGCACACACAAGGAATTTGTGTCCAGTGCATAAGCTCTCAGTGTACATACAATAGGTGATAAACCATGATCATAATCTTCATAAAATACATTCATCATAATCATAAGATACAGCACTCAGTGATAGTCATAGGACTAAATAAGCAATCAACGTAATTCATATTAGAATACTAAATAAAATAATTAATATAAATTGTAAGATTCAAGCAACAAAGTTCTAAGAAGACAAGGAATGGGCAATAGAAAAGATGAGAAGGATAATAGTATGAACTACTATGTAGTTTGACAGTATTGTGGGAATTAGTGGTTCAGCAGATTAATAGCATTGGGTGGGTGGGTGGGCTATCCTTGTGTCTAGTTGTTTTGCCATGAAAGGTCCTATAGCATCATCTTGAGGGAAGCAGTTGAAACAGTTTATGTCCAGGATGTGAAGGGTTGTATTAGGACGTATGAACAATGCATAGTAAAATTAAAATTTGATTTCCTAGGTTTGAACAAAGATTTTTTTTTCACTTTATCCTAATGTTAAGATTTGTTGGACATAATTATTTGAAACTGATATCAGAGCAAGAAATAAATTTGCACTTATGACTACTTTTTAGGGCTGAACAGTGCTTTGGAGACAGCTGGAAAAAATGTTTTAATACATTCTTACGAGTGTGAATCACAGCCCATATACAACTCATTTTCAAGACTACACAGCCACATCAAATCTTTCCTTCAGAATCAGAAGAAAAGCTGTGGCTGTTTCAATGAGTCTCAAACAGGGGCTGCACTATTTGTTCTGATCCACTGCAGCTGTTTGGCTTCTGCAGGTAACTTGCTGTTAGATGTATGATTCTGTGGAAAATCCATTTAACTTGGAAATCCCAAGTACATTAAGAAGATAGAGAAGCAGCAGCAATCAGTTGGAGATTGATGACCTTAAAGAAAGATTTAGACTCAGCAGGTGTAGTGCACAGCTGGGCCTCCATGTATGATTCTAGACTAGAGGGCTTTGGAAACATACTTTTTCAGACATAAATCATTCTTTTGCACTCTATACAGCCCAAGTTAAAAAATGGGCACCCTTTGTTTTTCTAGTATCAGCTTTCCCTTTCCCTGTTTAGCCTTACAAAACTAAATTGAATTACTTCTCGAAACACAAAGGACCAGGAGCATTGTTTGTTGGCAGTTTTTCACATACACATTTTATAAATACCTCCTGTTCACTTTTTTAAAAAAATAAATAAATGTACAGCTGGCAAGAAACAACAAAGCACAGTTAGAATCCTGAAGGAATCCTAGTGTATTTCAAAGAATTCGGAATTGGAATGTAACCTTGAGAATGCATTAAAATTGGCCATCAAAGGAGATGTGAATTTTCAAGGGACCCAAATTCTCCTACTGGGAGAAACCAAGCTTCAGTAGAATTTGCAGCTTCCCTTTGAACATTTCTACTAGCCCTCCTCCTTCACTGATAGTGCTGCCCTTGCGCCTCATCTTCCAGATACCTTCCTTTAAACTCTGACTAAATCTGTAGCAGTGGCAACAAAACAAAGTGGATAAAAAGGAAACTTCGTTTCCCAACTCCTTTCCTCTTATTTTGCTTCATGGAAATTCATTCTATAGGTAAAACACATTGCACCTACAGTCCTATTTCACTGTTATTTAGCACACTGCAAAAGTAAGAAGCTGGGATAAGAACACCTCCATCCTCTCCTTCCTTCATATAGCAGTAGCAATAGCACTTAAGACACTTAGCGCTTTATAGCACTCTGTGGGCGATTTACAGTGTCAGCATTTTGTCATCAACAATCTGGGTCCTCATTTTACTGAAGGATGGAAGGCCGATTTAACCTTGACCTGGTCAGGATTGAACACTTGGCTGTGGGCAGAGTGGGCCTGCAATACTGCATTCTAACCACTTCTGCCATCACAGCTCTGGGCTCTGTTCCTATCATCAGCTTTGAGAAATGTGGATAGGATTATTTATGTAAAGGTGAAGGAAAGAAAGTTGCATGTTGACACGGAAATATAAACACTCCATTATGTCATAAATGCAACTTTTTTGCATCTCTCCCCATTTAAAACTACTGCAGACCACACATAACTATTCTTAGAATGCCAAAGCCACTTTCATTATTAACACTACGTTCTGTTTATATTACAAAATCAACTGTGTAAAGTTGAGAGTCACTATTGTCTTTCGCTAAGGGCTGTGTTCCAATTAGCAAAGTCAGCACACATACACACACAATCCTGAAATTTTATTTGTTGACAATGTAAATAATATAAGGTTGTTTCCTAGTTCACTGCTTTTCGTGATTTGAAGTTAAGGTTGCTTTGTTCCTATGCCTGCATTACTGCTGGTGAGAATTTATCAGTTTATTTGTTTAGCAGCCTTTAGGTCATAAAGCTATGAACATTCTCTTCAGAGTACATTGCACAATGGATCTTGCTTCTGAGAAAAGGTGCATAGATTTCTGCTAGAATTGCCTTCTTCAAATAACTATTCTGATCTAGTAACATCTCCACCTCAGGCACTTCTGCCTGTTGGAAGCCTTTTCCTTTGATGTTAATGAAGGGAACCTTGTAAAAAATGAATCTGCTCATAGCCCAATACATAGTGAATGAAGAGATCCTGTAGAAGTACTTGCTATAGACTCAGGTGGAAAACTTCTCATTAAGGAGCAAGACTATCCCTAATACCGTAACTGTAAAGTGCCCCCAAAATTTTGAATTTCCCCTTTACTCATTAAAAAGTAATGCTGCCGAATTTAGTAGAGTGACCAGAGCAATCAAGTGAAACCTGTATATAGAAAAATGGCACACACTTGATTTAAATATGATTTTATGTATCATATTCATTATTACAGGTGCTCCTCAAATTATGACAATTATTTTCTAAGGGAGAAAATTCCACTTCATAATCACTACTCAGGGCAAATTAGGAAACAGTCAAATATATTTCCATTTTATAGTTACATTCATTTTCAAATATCTCACAGGCCTATTATTGAAATATTCTAAACACGGAGGTATCATTTCTAAAGTTTTTTTAAAATGAGTTCTTAATTTTAAAAGAAATTCAGGTTTAGCTTGTAATGAAAATTGCCCATGATCAAATACCAAAGATATCAATAGCTTTTTGTTCAACTGTTGTTTGCAACTACAGTACAAAAAGCGATTTAAGGGATTTTATCAGCTGGGAAGAAGTTAAAAAACAACTGAATTCACTTTAGCCTTGCAGTAGTGTAAGTGAGAGAAATGAAGCAAAGAGAAAACTACAGGCACATATTTCTCCCTGAAGTAAAAAGGAGAAATTCTTATTAAAATATTGCTGCCTTAAATGCAGCAATTTCTTCATAAACTGAATGAATTTTAAAACTGAGGCAAATGGGGAAAAAAGAATGAGGAAGCAAATACTGCAAGAGATACGAGGTCTGGAGATAAACTGATGTGAAAAAGAAAAGAACTTATGATGAAGAAAATCTACTTGAATCTTATAGAAGAATCTCCAGAAAAATGAGAATTAAATTTGGTATAGTGTAATATTACAATATTAAAATGAAATCTATGGGGGTTTTTTGCCGGCAGATTCAACTTACAGGGAATTGGAATGTGAAGTTCTGAGTAATGGCGTAGATACCACTGTACCATTGTGTGGTAATTTTGGTGAAGAAGGCAATGAGTAATCTGTCATCTCCTCAATGTCGGAATGAGAAGATGCCGATTTGGGGGACTTCTTTTTCCCAAAAGCTTGCTTGAAAGAACTGCGTAACTGAAAAGAGAAGAGCAAAATAAACACATAATGGATTTGGGGGAAAATGCTTTATGACAATAAAGAATAAAAGAGAGAAGAGCTAACATGCGACACTTAAAATAAAAGGTTACCAAGTCATTCCATTTGGTAGCAGTGCAAACTTAATGACTGAAGTAATTCCTTCCTAATGACTTTATACTTTGTTAAGGAAGTGGAGGATCTGAGTTGCTTTGCTGATGAGTGCTGGTAATAACAAGTGCTGCTTGGAAGCATTCTCCCACCTCCCCCCCCTGCTTTTTTTTGTAAACAGGACCTTAGTCCAACCTCTTTTCATCCCAAGGACTGTTTTATTAAGATGTTACGAGAGGCTTCAGTTATGAGGTGACATGGCTCAGACAGACACTGATGCAGATAGGGTTAATGGATGAGTTAGCTTATTTAAGATATGTCTTCCTTACCTCATTGACCTGCCGCAGGAAGTGAAAGCAGAAAGGGAAGGGAAAGGAAAAAAAGACATGTTTTAACAGATAAAGCCAAAGACATGGAAAGCATTGGATTGCTCAGACAAATATTACCCCTCTGCTCCCCAAAGCAGGCACACATAATTACGCTACTGTAGTCATTTTTTCCCTTGCCTTTTAATGTACGATCGGGATGTTTCGCACACCAAATAGTTGACATACAGTCTAAATGTATACAGTTATGTGAACTTCACTAAATCCAGCACAGGATGATACATATGATTTTTTAAACCTAAAAGCTCTCTTATTTTTCCCCAAAAAGTGATTGACTATGGTCTTGGGAGGAATTATATAAATGATTGGAGATCCTGATAAGGTTATAACATAATATGTTCAAAGTTGTAACCATGTTGTCTCCTTCACTCGCCATTAGTTTAATACACTGATCTATAATATGTCTAGAAGAACAAACGTGATCTCCTCCAAATGTGATATGGTGCAGGAAAAATAGATCTTACTATTATGCTTAGCAAAATCAGGCCTACATATGTATCCTTCTCATTTCTCCTCCTCAACCATTGTGGAAATTATTCTCCCCTCTAGGATATACACATTTATTTGATGCCCTTCAATTTAAGGAAAAGAAATAATTCAAGACTTTTTGGTAAAAACAACTTCAGACAATCCTAAACTCTCCAGATCAAGGGCCAAAGGAGATTACCATATGATTAGGTGGTAAAATGTCTTCAAGTTACCAAAAGCACACTTGTAATATAACTGTTTTAAAGGCCAAAACATGTTAAAAATTAGTGAGCTAAATAGTTTCTGCAGAATCAATGTTAGTTCCCAATTATTTTCAAGTTCATTCGGGACAGTATATGGTTCATTTGGACACAACTCAGAATCCGACCACTTAGGTAGAATATAGCAGCGATGGCAAACCTTGTTTGGCTAGCGTGCCATAAGCAGGGGGACTGCAGGGTGTTTGTGCACGGGTGTGCTGCACCCCATAATGCAATGCGTGATGACCCCCCCCCCGGTTTGCTTGTAGGGCCGCTTTAAGCCCTCCGGAGCCTTCAGAGGGCTTCCGGAGGCTTCCCTGAAGGCTCTGGAGGACAAAAAAGATCCTAAAAATAAACTGGAAGTCACTTCCGGTTTGCTCGTAGGGCCGTTTTTAGTCCTCTGGAGCCTTCAGGGAGAACCTTCAGGAGGCCCCTGAAGGTTCTGGCGGGCTTAAACTGGTCCTATGAGCAAACGGAAGTCTGTTCCTGAACTTCCGGTTTGCCCGTAGGGCCAGGTTTTTTGCGCTCCAGAGGCTTCATGGAAGCCTCCTAAAAGCCTCTGGAGCCTGGGAAGGGCGAAAAATGGCTTTAAAAAAAAGGCTGAACTCACGTGCCCTGACAAATGGCTCTGCGTGCCAACTGTGGCACGCGTGCCATAGGTTCGCCATCCCGGGACTATAGGAAGTAAGAGCTTTACTTCAAACTACAATGACTTTTAGCATAAGGGACTTCGCATAATAGAAATCATGACCAATGAAGAAACAGCATCTAAAAATATTATAAAGTAGCTTCTCTATCACAAGTTAAGTTTAACAAGAAATATTTTGGCTTCATCATTCCTACAACAATAGGTAAGCAGACCCCATGGGAATAATAAATACTTGCTCAAAAGAACTTTGTTCAACACACACACAGATATTAGTTTTGTCTTATCAGCTAACACAAATGTGCGCTATATAACGCATAATGAAGCCACGAAAATAATAAGAAAATTAAAACGACATAATAAAATCTTAAAATTTCAGAAGATTCCAGTAATTTGGGGCAAGGTCATCAATATCGCTCATGAGCTTTTGGAATTAGAACAGAGAGATTCCTGCAAGATTTTGCAATCTCTTTGTGTTCTTTTCATAGATTATTAATAGCAACTTTGTGGGTGACTATCATTATACAAAATTGCATGATGGTGTCATCACCTGAAAAGATAGTTAGATTTTGTTTAATTGCTAGACAATTGCTAGACAATTGCTAATTATTATTGTATTATCCTCACACATACTGTATGTTTTAAACACAGAATGCTAATCCATATCTGCTGCCATGCTTCCATTAACCATGGTCTTGTGATTCCCACTGACCTTCTCCCTACAAGATTCCCAGACTTTCTTTGTGGTAAGGTGTCAGGAATGTTGTAAATTAGGATCAAAAGACCATGGTGAGTGGTAACAGTACTGTGTCATTTCCGTAGAAATAACAGCAAGAACTTTCCAAAATATCAGTCCGATGGGAGTAACGAGTCCCAGCATTCCATAGGTTAGCCATTTTGAAGTATTTATTTCTTTGTTTCTACTCCATCATTATTATTTTTACAAATAATTCAAGTTGGGAAACATATCCAACAAAACTTCCTCCTCCTATTTTCTACAACAACTCTGTGAGGTAAGTTGGGCTGAGAGTGAGGTCAGCCAGGTCACCCAGCTGGCTTTCATGACTGAGATGGGATTAGAATTTGCATTCTCCCAGTTTCTAGCCTGGCGCTTTCAGCACCAGATCAAACAGGCTTTCTGGTATCTTGGTTGAAAGTGTTTTGCCTTATGATGCACCATTTCACCCAGTTAAAAGTTACAGGTGTGAAACTTTTAGTTGTATGTATATTTCTTTCTTCCATCTTCTGTAACAGAAATATGACTTTTGGGTCTCTGTGTCTGGTTATCTCTTCTGAAATATGTTAACAAAATATGTTAAAATCTAAAAGATTTTCAATTTACATATGTCTTTATATTGACTGCTCCTTTATCATCCTTCCAGGCACAATTTATCTTGAGCAATAATACAGGCATATGAAAGTCAGCTTTGTTTAGTGGCTAAGGCACCAGGCTAGAAAACCAGATACTCTTAAGCTCTAATCCAGGGGTGTCAAACTCAATTTCATTGAGGGCCGCATCAGGGCTGTGATAGATCTTGGGGTGTGTGGCCTACTGGGTGGGCGTGGCCAGCTTGACACCACTCTCCAAACTGCTGGCATGTTCCTCTTCACATTGGGTACCCCTGGCCAAAGCAAAACGAGTAGACTGGGCCAAAGCCATGTGGGCCAGCCCCTTACATTTTCCAGGATGGCTCTATGGGCCGATCTGACCACATCATAGGTTGGATCTGGCCCACGGGCCTTGTGTTTGACACCCCCGCTCTAGTCCTATCTCAGCCATGAAAGCCAGCTGGGTGACTTTGGGCCAGTCACACTGTCTCAGCCCAACCCACCTCACAGGTGGTTGTTGTTGGGAGGAAAATAGAAAGATTTCAGGTTTCAGGCCTGGTTACAGCACGGAAACTGCTTTGGTCGCGCTGATCGATGATCTCTGGTGGGCCAGGGATAGGGATCACCCCTCTATCCTTGTGCTTCTTGACCTCTCAGCGGCCTTCGATACCATCGACTATGGTATGCTTCTGCGACGGTTGTGAGAGGTGGGGGTGGGAGGCACCGTTTTGCGGTGGTTCTCCTCCTACCTCTCGGACAGGTCGCAGTCGGTGTTGGTCGGAGGGCAGAGATCGACCCCAAGGCCCCTCAAGTATGGGGTGCCGCATGGTTCGGTCCTGTCCCCCCTCCTATTTAACATCTACATGAAGCCGCTGGGTGAGATCATACGCCGGCACGGGATTAAGTATCACCAATATGCAGACGATACGCAGTTGTATCTATCTGCCCTGTGCCAACTCAGCGAAGCAGTAGAAGTGATGTGCCAGTGCCTGGAGGCTGTTAGAGTCTGGATGGGAGCAAACAAGTTGGCACTCAATCCAGACAAGACCAAGTGGCTTCTGATGTTCCCTCCCAAAGATTGTCTAACTGTTATATCTCTCAGGCTGGGGGGCGAAATTATACGCCCCTCAGAGAGGGTTCGCAATTTGGGAGTCCTTCTGGACCCACAGCTGACTCTAGAACACCATCTGTCAGCTGTGACCAGGGGGACCTTTGCCCAGGTTCGCCTGGGGCACCAATTGCGACCCTACCTGGATCGGGAGGCCCTTCAGACAGTCACTCACACCCTTGTGACCTCAAGACTGGATTATTGTAATGCGCTCTACATGGGGGCTGCTCTTGAAGAGTGTTCGAAGACTCCAATTAGTCCAGAATGCAGCCGCGCGAGCGATTGTGGGTGCACCAAGGTACACCCACATTACACCTATCCTCCGCGAGCTGCACTGGCTACCTATTAGTCTCCGGATCCGCTTCAAGGTGCTGGTCGCTACCTATAAAGCCCTACATGGCATCGGACCTGGGTACCTGAGAGACCGCCTCCTGCCGATTACCTCTCTCAGACCAATTAGATCGCACAGGTTAGGTCTCCTCCGGATTCCATCTGCCAGCCAATGTCGGCTGGCGACTCCCCGGGGGAGAGCCTTCTCTGTTGCAGCTCCGGCCCTCTGGAACGAGCTCCCTGTTGAGATCCGGACCCTTACTACCCTCCCGGCCTTCCGCAAAGCCACCAAGTCCTGGCTGTTCCAGCAGGCTGGGGGGAGCTGAGAAGCATCTACCTCCACGGAAATTGTGAATGTTGGTTTTGTTTTTAATATATTGTCTTTGTCTCGTTCCCCCCTTTCCCTTGTCTTTTGTGAGCCACCCGGAGTCCTCCGGGAGTGGGCGGCATACAAGACAAATAAATAAATAAATAAATAAATAAATAAATAAATAAATAAATAAATAAATAAATTTTGGATATGTTTGCCACTTTAAGTTATTTATTAACAAAAACAAAGTTGGGATACAAATAAGTAAGTAAGTAAGTAAGTAAGTAAGTAAGTAAATAAATAAAGTGTGATTATTAGTTTAACGCCTTCACACTCTTTGCCACTAAAATTGGTTCTTTCCTGTAGGTTTTTGCCCATGGTATCTAAAATATATGATTGTAAAATAAATAAATAAACAAACAAACAAAAGGAAACCCTCAGATCAGAGATACAATCCTGCCCTCCTGTCCCAGTTGTCATAGATTTGTTCAGCTGACAGATTAAAAGTGTCTACTAAGTGCCTCTAATACATCATCACAGTATGGATAACCCAGGGGTAGCCAACGTTTTTATACCTACTGCCCACTTTTGTATCTCTGTTAGTAGTAAAATTTTCTAACCGCCCACTGGTTCCACAGTAATGGTGATTTATAAAGTAGGGAAGTCAATTAAATTTTAAAAAGGAAAGTGCTTCAATATCGGACAAAACCCGTACCGCCCACCATGAAAGCTGGAACGCCCACAAGTGGGCGGTAGGGACCAGGTTGACTACCACTAGGATAACCTTTTACTATTTGGCTTCTTGTGTAAGATCCTTTGGTATATTCAAGGAAACATGCTTTGTTCACTGAAAGACATTATTCAAACATACCCAGTTTTTTCTCTTCTTTTTCTTTGAGTCACATTCTATATTGCTCCCCACACTGGAATGACTAGTAGCACTGTTAATGCTAGAGACGCTGTCTGAAGAGTGTTGTCTTCTGATCCTCAAGTCAGTAGTCTGGGCAGTTCCACCACTTCCTAAATATTAATTTAAACATAGTTATAAACATTTGGACATAATATTTGGCCTCTACTCCCTCTACTCTGTATGTTTTCAATTGCTGCACCTTATTGCTTTGTGCAATCCTTATCGTTTATATTTTTTTTCCATAAACAACTCAAAAACCTAGGACCTTTACACTGTATTTTTTTCAACTGATATTTCTTCTATTACACCTAATTTGGTTTCTTATCCATAATTATCTATGACAGACAGTTATTGTAGAGAAATATTGTCACTGGAAAAAGAAGAGGCCTCCAGAGGCATCTACAGCTAACCACAGTAAGTCCAAAAGGATGAAATGTACTTTGTGACATCCCAACGCAAGTCCAGCCCTTTTATTCTTGAGTCATGCCAGCACGTGCAAGGGGTGGAACTTTTGTTGTGACACACTGTTTCTCACCTGCCTGCCATTCCACCCCATGGAATCATAGAAGTAGACTAGAAAAACAGCACTAATTAAGGAGAATGAAAAAACAGATCTATTCTGATTGCTGTATAAGATTATCTACTAATGAAAGATCAAATGGCAGTGATATGCTCACAACAGACTGCAGAAAAACAGACAGGCAGATAAGAATGTCAAAGAGAGGCAAGACAAGTTGTAATTATCTCTCCCTTTTGTTTTTTGTTCTGCAGATATTTGTAGTTTTGATCAGGCTTACAAACGTCTGGTATTAGTGCACTTCATATATCTGAATACTGTTTACTGTAAAACTATAGGGTTTAAAAAAAACTACAACTATTTAAAACTATGGTATACTAATAATAATGTCATACTCTTAACTATTAAATAATTCTGCTATTCTTTTTAAAATGACCAGGAACAAATTGAAGATAATTTAAGCATACATTATAACTACACTTAAATTTTATATCCCAATTTTGGTTTAATAATTTTGGTTACCACCTTAAATTCTCAGAAGGGTACAAGATAGATAGATAGATAGATAGATAGATAGATAGATAGATAGATAGATAGATAGATAGATAGATAGATAGATAGATAGATAGATAGATAATAACTGATTATTGACAAAATACCAGCTTCCTATTTCATGAAAGACACTTTCAAGACAGTTCGATAATTATCTATCTCTAGGAAAGAACTTTGCATCAGCTATTATCAGGAGGCTGAATGTCCTCAGAGTGCTACATTGTTATTGAAAGTAAAGATTGTATTTTGGATTCTTTACCTTTGCAGGTGAGCTCAGGTGTGTTAATTACTCCATTAATGGCAGCCTGAGCAGCAGCATTTTGTTTTTTCAGTAATTCAATTGTTTTCCTTAACTCATTCAATTCAGAATCCTGAAGCATGAAGAAATCAAGCATACAAAAATATTCACATTGAAGGTTTCAATAAGTACAATCAATTAATTGGAAAAATGTTTTTACTTTCTGGTAAATCTGTGGCTGGTCCCCGAGCAACAGCCAACTTCATGGAGCATGTCTCACATCTTCAATCATAGGATGTAAATTCATGCACAACACTTTTTAATCAATAGTTTTCTCCATGTGCACAATCCATTGGATATGATGCATTGATTTGTCAAATATATTTTGTTTCTCGCATTTACATTATGATGCCTGGAAATTCAATGGCCTTCGCACTTAATAGCTAGGATTGTTTCTATATCATATACTGTAGTTATAGGAAAACACAATAAAAGTGCAATATTGGCCTAATGGAATCATTTCGTGTTGTTTTATTTCAGAGATAAACATATTTCCCTTTATGTAAACTTTTTAAATAAGAACCCATCTGGAAACTATCTGTAAGCTATTTGGTTATAGTTGAATGGGATGCAACTGAAATTATCAAAGTATTTTTTGCTGAAATGCTAATTTTTTAGAATTGGAGAGAGAATGTCAAGAAAATAGGGTTTGTAAAAAACTCTGTGAATGGAAATTAGAAACCTAGACTGACATTAATTGCTCAGGTAAGTGGTCAACAATCTCTTATATTCTTTCTTACAGGAAAGTTTATATGTTGATCACTGGCAAAAGAGCAAATCAAAATTCTGACATGTGCTGAGTTTTACTTTGCTTGCTAGCTTGATTTCAAAATCTTCATTTACGATGAACTCAATTTCAAAAAGTTGATTTTGGAATCATTGGAAAACAAACAAGGGAATGTCAAACTTGCCTTCTGTTCTGCAGTCATGGTAAGACTTTGCAATCTAATGGTCATGTTTCCTAGGCTCTGCTCGAATGCTGCCACGAGGTGAGCCTGTAAATTAAATCATATGATCCAGTTGATTGTGAGCTTATCTGCTGAAAAAAAATTGTAAAATACTGCACAGCATACATCATAATCAACAGATGGTTCCACTCTGCTGCAAATGTCATTTACAAACTCAATATAGGCACTTGAGATGTGGGAAGCAAAATCAAATAGCTTTATAGCAACTAGCTATACACTTCTTGAATGGATAGCATTACCTAATCAAGGAACAAATTTCCACAATTTCTTATTCAGAGCTGTGGCACCTGTTCCAACTAATAAGAACTTTTTAGTTATGCTGTTGCAGAGTTAGCAATCAGTGCAGGGTGCTGATACTGAGTCTGATACAAACATGAATCTCTGACACATAATCTAAAGCAGTGGTAGTCAACCTGGTCCCTACCGCCCACTAGTGAACGTTCCAGCTTTCATGGTGGGTGGTAGGGGTTTGCTGTATAAATTTTATAAAGTAAAGTTACTTCCCTACTTTATAAATCACCATTACTGTGGAACCGGTGGGCAGTTAGAAAATTTTACTACTAACAGAGATACAAAAGTGGGCGGTAGGTATAAAAAGGTTGACTATCCGTGATCTAAAGCAAGAGTGTTAAACTTGTGGGGTCACGTTGTCGTCATGTGATGTATCACATCTTCCCACCTTCGCTAAAATGGGGAAGGGTGTGGCCAGCACATGACATATCCAGGCCATGGGCCTCAGTTTGACACTCCTGGTCTAAAGCAATATTTCTCAAATTTAGAAATGTTAAGGTGGTATCAATAGAACAGAGGATTAAGGACTTCACAATTTGAATTCCACAAGAAACATGGACTTCCACTCCTAGAATTCCCCAGCAAGCATGGTTGGCTGGAGAATTCCTGAAATTGAAGTTACATATCTTAAAGTTCCTAAATTTGAGAAACCCCAGTTTAAAAGATGGCAGCTTTTTCCTCTAACCCAGTTCTTTTGTTATGATTATGTGGTACAGTAGGTTTTCTGCAGTCACCCAAAAGCATATCTGTCCTCACATTTACAGTGAAAACAACCATAAAGAGGATTGAAACATTGGGATATGTGGCTTTGACTTTTCTCTGCTGCTGTAAAAACAAACCAGACTGAGACTGTGAGAAAAATAGCAGAAAACAAAACAAGCTTAGCACAAAGTACATGTATTACACAGCTAAAATGTTTATTTAAAAATACTGGAGCGAATCATTCCTGTTTGAAAGAAATGTGCTAACTATATCAAATACTCGTAAAGGTTTTCATTTCAAATAAAAGAGAAAAGTGGTGGGGGGAGGGGAAGCTTTTAAGACGAAATCGTATTTTTGACTTTTGTAATATGAAGCCAAAAATGTGTTTACTTTTGGACAATTATTCCCATCATTATCTTTTCAAAAAGACAAAATGTTCATTACCTTTTGAATAGCAGCAACCTTAATAAAATATTCCTACACTGTGTAGGAATAAGTGACTAAGCCTTACAATTAAGTATTTCATAGCAAAATAGCAGGTTCAATTCTGGCATATCTGCTTGGTATACTGCTTTCCAGCGATTTTCGGGTATGTGGTGCTCATATCCCAGAATTCTATGGCCAGCATGGCTATCAATGAGAATTCTGGGAATTGAAGTCCATACACCTGGAAATTGTTAAGGGAAACATCGGTTTAATGCATGAGAGGAATCTTTTAAATTCATGATATACGTATATTCAACAGATTACTCGCAGTAATTTCCCTATATTTAGCCTGACTGCTTATAAGCATACTTGAGAGGTAAGATATAAATTTAGAAACCCATCATTTTGGATGAGTTGGTTTCATTCCCAGACTATTTTCTAGACAATAACTTAAAGACTGACATAAATTCTGATGATTTAACAGCTGTGCCAGCTTGATAAAAAAAAAACCTAGCCATATATGGGATGTCAAACCCTTTTTTGTGAAAGAAAAATCATGTGAGCAAGCTAATTTTATAGAAATTATGAAATATAGCCTCATACTTATCATTTCAGTAGAAGGACCTAAATCATTCATTAAAAAAAAAGAGATTATCTTCTACCATTACAATGAATGGAAGGGGTGGGGAGAGGAAAGATGACCCCAATATTTTCATGTTTGCTTTGGGAACTACAACCATTGCAATGCATTTAAGATTAAAGTCAACAGACAGAAAATGTACACTGAAAAATGTAGAACTTCACATGGCCCAAATCTTTAGAGAAGCTGACATATTACAGTACTAGCCTGATATTTATTTCTTCAATACAACAATAATAATAATCTAAACTGGGTATTTTTAGTCATTGAAGGAACGTTCTTTCTTTCTTTTCCAAATATAGCTATCTAGAGCAGGGGTTTTCTACCCTCACAACTTTAAGACCTGTTAACTTCAACTCCCAGAGTTCCTCCGCTAATGAAGCTGGGAATTCTGGGGATTGAAGTCCACAAGTTTTAAAGTTGCCAAGGTGGGAGACCCCTGATCTAGAGCTATAGAATATTTCAGATCATTTTTTTAACCATCAATTATCAGCTTCTGCCTCTCTGAGCTGTACTCACGTTGGCAGTCAGTTGAGTTGTCAGAGCTGAAACTTTCTCTTGCGATGCATCCAACTCCCTCCTTAGCTTGCGAATCTAAACGTTATATTTCAAAACATGGTTCTGTTTAACAAGATCTTCAACACCCACATACATACATACACACAGATATACCCTATATGAATTTTGGACCTCTTTGAAGACACACTATTGACACAGTTATAATGAAGCCCATTACTATTGGCTCAACTACTGGAAATAATATCTTTGGCATGATGTCATCAATTTTGTGGAAATTCATTTTGATGGAAGTTCCAGATCTACATTGCTGATCCTCTGGGAAATCAGTTGCAATTCAATTGCTTCGTATATGTTTGATAACCACTGTTATTTATTCTGTTGCTATTTGTTGTTTTCTATTTACTTTACTGACTTGGTTCAGATACAATGATGGACTAAAATGTAGTTATTTGTTTTGGACTAAATGTGATTTGTTATTTATAAAACCACTATTGTTTAAACAATTGATTAAACAAACGATAGTTTTAGCAGTTTGGTCCATTTACTAATTTGAAGACTTGTTTTAACTTTTATGGCGATTTTTTTGTCATTTTGTTAGCTACTTTCAGAAATATTTGATCAGAGAAAGACATATAGTATTTTTCGGAGTATAAGACGCACCGGAATATAAGATACACCAAGGTTTTGAAGAGAGGGACAGAAAGAGAGAGAAATACAGTAGGTAGGTAGGGAGAGAGAGAGTAGTTCGATAGGTAGATAGGTAGATAAAGGGATAGAGAGAGAGAAATAGAGAGAGAGAGAAATACAGTAGGTAGGTAGGGAGAGTGTATAGGTAGATAGGTAGGTAGGTAGAGGGATAGAGAGAAAAATAGAAAGAGAGAGAGAGAAATACAGTAGATAGGTAGGGAGAGAGAGAGTAGGTAGGTTGATAGGTAGATAAAGGGATAGAGAGAGAGAAATAGAGAGAGAGAGAAATACAGTAGCAATAGCAATAGCAATAGCAGTTAGACATATACCACTTCATAGGGCTTTCAGCCCTCTCTAAGCGGTTTACAGAGTCAGCATATTGCCCTCAACAACAATCCGGGTCCTCATTTTACCCACCTCGGAAGGATGGAAGGCTGAGTCAACCCTGAACCGGTGAGATTTGAACAGCCGAACTGCAGAACTGCAGTCAGCTGAAGTAGCCTGCAGTGCTGCATTTAACCACTGCGCCACCTCGGCTCTTAGATAGTAGATAGGTAGGGGGAGAGAGTGTGTAGGTAGAGCGATACAGAAAGAGAAATAGAGAGAGAGAGAGAGAGATACAGTAGCTAGGTAGGTGTTTTTGCTGGCACAGCACTTGATCAATCTAATTCTCATCAATCAAAGAGCTTTCCAAAAGGAAAAAAAAAGTTTTTTCACTCTGCAAACCTCCTAAAAATGGCCCATTTTTCATGAAACCCAAAGGCATGAATAGCCTTGGGATGGGCTTGCAGAGTGCTCCTGGAGGGGTGGGGTGGAGCAAAAATGAGCAAAAAATGGCCCTTTTGTGAAAACGGGCCCCATTTTTTGTCAAAAAAAATCCTGCATGCATAGCCTTATGGAGGCTTAAAGAATGCTGCTGGGGGCTGGGGGTGGGGAAACAGCCCGTCTTTTGCTCATTTCCGCCCTCCCCAGCCCCTAGGAGCTGTCTGAAAGCCTCCAGAAGGGTATGCACGGCCATTTTGGTGAAGAGGTGGGGCTTCGGGAGGCAAAAAATGTATTCGGTGTATAAGACGCACCAAGATTTTCAGCCTCTTTTTTGAGGAAAAAGGGTGCATCTTATACTCCGAAAAATATGGTAGATAAAAACTCTACTTGTCTAAATACTGGGTAAATATTATCAAAGTTAGCAAATTGCACTAGTAGATTTTTTAAAAGAGTTTACATAGGAGTGTAGCCAGCAGAAAGATTACTCATTATGGTTCAAAGATATGGAGGTAAAATTACATCATGCACTAGATTAGATTAAAAATATTACCTCACTCTTAATTCAGTTAATATGTTTAATACAAAATGCATTGTCTATGAGCAAGTGTCCAGGAGTTCTCCAAACTCATTCTTTATATAAAATGCAAAAATAACATCCAAACAATATTTCCACCCAGTAATGTCCAGGCCCATGTAGTTTGGATCAGATGACAGACTACATAGCAACATTTATTGAGCATTTGAAATTGAGGATATTCAAACAAAATACAAGAGTAGTACAGATATTACATTTCTGGGGATGTCTCTCTTCACAAGTTACTGATAAAGATAAGCAAGTGCTTAATTTCAACATAGGTACTAACTGCTAGTGATTCGTAAAAGATAATTTGGATCATGGTGGCAAAGGGTTGGCACAGTTTCCAACAGAGAAAATATTATAACAAGAAGCCAGGACTGAACAAATCTAAGGCCGGCTATTAACTTTTTAGTTGTAACAGTCATTTCGGAACCCAAGAATATATTTTAAGTCATAGTCAACATGATATGTTATGAGGAACGAATATATATATATATATATACACACACACATACATACACACACTGTATATCCCGTGTTGATGAGATCACACTCGTCATCTTCAGGCTGGTGCCTTTGGCTTCGTGCTTGTGCGAGCAAAGATGACGAGTGTGACCTCGTCAAAACGTTGCTAAGATACTATCAATCTTACACGGGAAAAGACCCGAATACCTATCTATTTATCTATCTATCTATCTATCTATCTATCTATCTATCTATCTATCTATCTATCTATCTATCTATCTATAATAATAATTTAAGATAAATTATTAAAGAGGCCACTGTATTTATATCACTAACTTTAAAAAATGAAATATCATATCCAATTATCTAAATATTTAAAATGTGTACCTGTCACTGAGTTTAGTAATTTTAAGAAAAATAAAATCCTCCTTACCTCTGACTGACATTTTTCTTCGGGCTATGAGGGGGAAAAAAAGAGACTTTGTTTGAAAAGTGTATTAAAATCAGCGGATTCATTTACTTGTTCAGCTTACCAATAACCTGTCACTCAAAACACTTGTCTTTTTAATCCAAAACAGCTTTTATTCAGCTATGTAATTTACTATTTAATAATATTCATTTTGTGCAGTTTGTATAATATGAAAATAGAAACATTAAAATATTACTGTAAATAAATAATAAATATTATTGCACTCTATTCCATAATGTCAGTAAATGCAGCAGGCACAATTCACCCCCCCCCCAAAATAAGATAGACTTATAAGATATTAGGGCAGGGATCCCCAACCCGAGACTATGGATTGGCATCTGATCACAGTGCGCAAAAAACTATGCTGCACAAACAAGCGAAGCTCCATCCACGCATGTCCGGTCTGTGGAAAAACCTCTCTCCATGGGACCAGTTCTTGGTGCCCAAAATGCTGGGGATCACTGACTCAGGGCTTAAATTTATCAGAAATAAATATTGATTTCACTGATTATTTTCTTCTCCAGCTCTGTAGTTATAAATAGCTGCACTAATGAATCCAGGAGCTTATCAAATGGGACATGCTCCTCTTGATTAGTGGTAAATTATGTTATGCTACTGGCTAATTAGCAGTGTGTACTTCTCTTAAACACCACTTTTTGTAAGCTAAAGACATCCACTTTTCACTAGGTATTATTTTAATTGAAAGTGCTACATTACATAAAACAAATAGAAGAGCTTATGTAATTCCCTATGTGACTTCTGCTTTTAAGTCCAACTTGGATTCATCAGTTTATCAGTCACAGTTTCCCCATCCACTGATTTCATAAGATTTTCTATCCATCTTATAGAAATCAAAGGATAAGAATACAATAAAGCATGGAAGTTGCTTGTGGGAACAATTATTCCATTCCTTCTTCTAGTTTGAGCTCTCAGGTCCATAGTCCTACTTAATGAATTAAATTTGTTACGTTCTTTTGCTGCCAACTTCATACAGACTGATTGTGGTTATGACACTCACCGTTGAGTAAATAGATGATGTGCTTGACACCAAAGATAGAGATGAACCATGCACTACAGGAAAGATAAATAAACACATTAGCCATTGGATTTTTGTTTTATATGATAAGTAACAACAGCAGATTATTACATAAGCCGTATACATACTACGGATGTTCATAAGGGCTACACATTTCACCAGCAGCCTATTTAAAAATTGCATCACCAGTCATGAACGTATTTACTGAACATAAATCTTTGCAGACGTATCAGAAGGTAAGCTGAAATAAATGGAAGCATTATACAGACCATAGCCCAAAATGATCTCAAATCAAGCTTTTAAAAATCATTACTTGGATGTAAATATTTGCCTGCTTGTTGTATTTCAAACATTGCAAGGTTATGATAGTGCATGGAAAATGGAACAGAAGATGATGAGAAGCAGACAAAGTAAAGGTTCAACTGACCAGTCCAGTTTCACCATATTGTTGGCCTGAAGCATAAACAGTAAAAGGGAGTTAAAAGATTTCGTAAATAAAAAAGACTGAATATTTTGGTGTGACTAGGTTAGATAAAAAGACTCATTTAATTGTAAATCAGCAATGTAAGAGAAAGTACACTGGAATATATTTTGATATTTCCTAAGGGAAAAAAAACCTAGGGAAAAATACATTTTTGTCAAACATATTTACAAAGTGATTTACAAAATAGTTTTAAAATATTAACATATAAATGTATGTATTCATATTTTAAAAAGCAAACATAATTATTTAACAAATTTATACAGCTTTGGTATCAAAAGCTATTCATAGCTAAATGATGCTCAAATTCTGTATATCTACAGTGGAAAATACATTGTATTATTTTCCAGAAACACTTCCTATATTATTTCTTTTAAAATGGCTAATCCCCCAGTCCTTGAAGAATAAGGCTAGCTGTTGAACAGGCAAGATGACATTTTCTTTCTATATTAGTCCTAAAAAAACTTTATATTGCCAAGAAGCCGAGAGTGCAATGGACTCATAGATCTGACTCAATGCAGAATGGCACACCATTTTGTACAATAATTATTGGAAACCAAGCATGTTGCTTTCTGATTGCCTTCCTTCTAGCAACACACCTGCGTAGATACTCAATAAAGTATTAATAGTAAAATGGCAATGTATCTGTCAAAGTAGGACCCATGGATTCCTCACATCAATTGTATACTTTTTGGTCTGTTTTAAAGGCATATTCAATACTTTTTATTAAAACTGAACAAATATATAAATAATTGGATTGTTAGCAGTATGTAAAACATGATTCTTGCATGCCTGCATTGCTATGGTACTTTTAATGTACAGCATGTAAACAGTATCAGTAACTTTAAAAATAGCACTTTCAGCAAATATGTGAATCAGGCTATTACGGTATATTTTACAAACCCAGTTACTGTATATAATGTAATCAAGTTTGCAGTAGTGACTTTATTCTGGTATGTGAGTTTTTGAAATGTGGTTTTTATGACATTTAAATTCTGCTTCTATTAGACATTCCTAAATCATTATAAGGAGAACTTGTATGAAAATAAATCACCTGCTATTGTTACAAGTTCTAAAAAAGCACAGTGATTTCTTGTATTAAGGAGTTTACTTTTACATTCATCAAATACCAAGAATATTTTACAACCTCTTAGTTCACCAAAATGCTTATGTGTCTGAAAATCTGAATACCAAGTATGATGTTTCTGTATTTCAAGATCGCATATTGAATTATTCTGCTTTGAGTCCAAAATTATTCTTGGCACAGAAAATATTATACATATTTCATTTGTTATACTTTTCATTTTTTTTTCTTTTATTAAATTTACAATTCTTGCAGAATGCAAATTTCCCAGGAAATTCACACACTTCCATCTAAAACATATATTTATGGTTCCTGCAATTGTGTAAAATGGAAAAAAAAAAGAACTGTTCTGACCCATAAAGATCACAATTAAACATAAAATTTAAAAAGTATACTAAGAAAAGCCTGGTATTAAATTAGGCAATTAAAAACTCAACTTATTTTTGAACCTTCACAATATTTTTTTTAACTCTGACAAATACTTGACCTGGTTAGTTCACCACCTGGTCACCCAAGTGCTGAGCTCAGTGAACAAGATACCAAGTGTCAGCTAGTTTTTAGGTAGTATAACTATTTCAGAGAAAAATTTTGAAAACCCCCAAAGTGAAATCATTACTAGGCGCAACCAATTCATATTCAACTGATAGTAGAAGAAAGAAGTTTGGGCAGGGAAAGATCAGTAGCTTAGGAAATTATATTACTGAACTTCAATCAGTAAATTAGATAAGTGGGAAGTGAGAATTTCCATTTTATGTGCCTAACTCAATATTCTTATCAGGCCACATAGGTGCTTCTGCTTTTTAAATGCCACAAGTCTCCATCTCACCTTTACTGTTGGGGAGAGTAAAGGCAACTTAGAAGATGTTGCTGCTTCAGGGTGATAGGTTGCTTGACATGGTAAATTCCCAGTGACCTGCACTGTTGGTGCATGAGAAGGAGTCTAGGATATGTCTGGTTCTGGGACCAGGAAGAGTCTTACGGTCCTTGTTCCTCCTAATTTGAGCGAATATTGCGCCACTGTCAACAAGTATTTTTTCCCCACATCCCTGACTGCAGTCTACTTAATGCAGCCTTTAGGACAAAAGAGATTTTTCTATCTCTTCCAGAGAAATTAAAGATGAGCTAAAAGGGTCACTATTTGAAATCAGTAATATTAGGTAAGCTGAAAGTAGGGATAAGCAGTAGGAGAGGTCTGAAAAAGAGGTCTTGTGCATTCAAGAGTAGCATTAAGGCTTTGCAGACTATTTCACAGATCTTTTCACATCTAAAAATCACAAGCGTGTTGATGCTTTTGTCTCCTTGATTTATCTGAAGGATTTTTCTCACCTCAGGTCAAACAATAACATCTGATTCCTACCCCTATTTTCTGACATTGGCATTTGTTGAAAAACAAAGCCTACCGTGTTAAAGTTTTGAATATGTGTTTTGTTGTTTTTTCCCCTTTCTCCGTAAATATAAGGGAAATAAACATCTATCAAAAATTAATAAACAATTTTTGTCATTCCTTCCCATATGCATACATGATTCAACTTTTTTGGGAAAAAAATGAACTGGATCTCTTACCCTCTTCAAATCCATCCCGGAATGACCCAGAACGGCTCATTGTCCTGCTCTTTTCATCCAGTGACATTGAGCTGTTCCGGAACCGGGACTCATTGTAAGGATCGTAAGGGCCATCTGCGTTAGAAAGACTGTGCGTCCGGAGCATGGTTGGGTTGGATAAGCTCATTTGGGCTGCTGTGGTGGGACTCGCTAGAAAGCAAACCAGAGATAGGAAATTCACAGATCTATACTCATGCTATGCTACTTTCACAAATGAACAAACCACACTGTTACTATAAGCATAAGAGTAGCAGTCTCTAACTAAATCTTTCTTAAAATTTGTCCTGCATTAATCAGGTAGAAAATGAAGTTTTGGAAAAAGAAACTTCTACAACCATGCTTGCTTCAACCATGTTGATTCTGAATAGTAACCAAGTTACAGTAGTAACTGAACTTGTGGTAGTCAGGCACAAAGTCAGACATTATTAGAATATCAAGACATTGGAGAGGATACTCGCAAAGCTAAAACTCCTTGGATCTGAATCCTGCTTCCCACAATAAAGTAATTTGGTACCTTTAAGACATTGCAATCTTCGTTATTAAATAATAGAGTTCCCAGAAAAATAACCAAGTAATAACTAAGATTTCAGAGACAAGGCTGACCCATTAAAATATATATCTTTATCATAGAATTGGTGATATGGTAATACATTTCTGGGTATCATATGATATACATTTTCAACTATTCATCTTCTGATCTGATTTTTGGCTCCTGGTCAAACTTACTTAGTTAATAGTTAAGGCTATGCAAAATTTGCACTGTTTTGCTTCACAAAGAGTTAATTTTGATCACTGGAGGAATTCACTTTAAAATGTTGCCCAGATTCAGAAAAGCAAGATACTCCAATGGGAAGCACTGAAGTGAGTCATTTTATTTCACTTGGCTGTTTTGCTTTGATGGCAATGTCTTCTATTGAAACAGTCAATTCCGTATGATATGACAACCCACAACCTCTAGAAGCAAGGTGTGCATCAAAAGGGCAGTTCACTGAAGCTTTGATAAAAACAAAGAATCTCTTTGAGGCTTTGTACTAATCTAGCAACTATTATTCTTATGACTCTATCAAGGCAAGTCGTTATGTAGTGGCTGCCAAACTATCTTAGATCTTAAGCTGTAAGTTCATTCATAGTGAAGATTAAATAAAGCAAATGATTGTTTCTTTAAAAAAAAACAATTATATAACCAATTAAAACCAGATTAGTGAAAATAATGAATAATTTTTCAGATGTAACATAAAACTTGCATGGTTCTAAAAATCTGAAAGAAATGTTTATGCAAAAGCAAACTCCTCTGACACTCCAAAATGCTAAGTTATAAATTAGAAAAGTAGGTGCATAATGACAATACTGGTTTGGTATGTTTCAACTGGCATGCTATATCAACACATGCTAGCTTATCAGTATCAATCTCCAATTAAATTTACATTTTTTTTGAACAAGCTGTACATTTCACAGTTGAAAGAAATCATAAAAGTTTACTCACCAAGCTGGGAGAAGTTAAATCTAGTCCCAGATGGTGATGTGATGCTGGAACCAGAAGAAAATGGAGAATTGACAACAGTGTCCTGAAGACCTCCAGCAGAATGTGAACGCAGCCATTCTTTTGCATCCTCTTGATTGCGAAGTTGTGATGATGGTGTATACCTGCACAAATCACAACCAGGTTTAGCTTTTGCTCAGAAATATCTTGCTTGACAAAACTACAAAAGTATTTTAGAGAAAATAGCAAAGCTGAAAAGAAGTCTTTTCCCTGCCAGAACACACCTTTTCTTGTTAGTAGAATTAGCCTAGTTGAAAATTTTCATCTTATATTTATGAACGTTTTAAATTTGGGACACATCAGTTTGTATCATGATTAAAGTAGGATGATATAAGCATGATTAAGTATGGATTTAAGTAGATTCCTCTGAATGTCAAATTCAAAGAAATGCTTTAATATGGGTAGCTGTTACCAATATCTGTTATCCATGAATAGGAACATTATGGATTTATCTGATAGCTTGCATTTCCTCCTGGCTTGTAAATAGCCATTCATAATATGTCTATGCAAGATACCATGAAATCTAATGTGTGATTTAAAGCCAGTTAATTATTCCTTATCTGACAAGATACTTTTGAACATCTTAAACTTGATGACCCCTAGTAATGTTTAAACAATTTCCAATGATCATATTCAACAAGGCCAACAGCCACTACTGCCACTACATACTAATTTTTAGAGTTGGTTCTACATAAATATATGTATACAAATACATGGAGGTTATTGGCTTGTACAAAGGTGATGGGAGAAAAGCTAAAATTAGGTCCTTAAAATATTGCTGCTCAAAAGCTCAAAACTGAATTGCAAGAATCAAACCTGAAGATCTAGCAAAAGGAGATATATGTGTGCCTATAGATTGTGTAAATTTTTGGTTCATATGATTACCATCATTTGATAATGACTTAACTGACTGACTCCACTTTTTGCACTCCATATATGTACCATATACTCAAGGGTAAGCCAAGAATTTTAGGTGTCAAGATACACCTGAAAAATTGGTTAGGCTTATTTGTGAGCATTTTTCTTTAGCTTTTTAACATACCTACATTCAGTATATACTTGTGGATAAGTTCTAATTTTTAAGCAAAATACAATGAAAAATGCACTAGCCATGAAATCAGCCAATAATGAAAACTAAACATATGAAAATTTCAAAGGCTGGTTTATCTACAGCTGGCTTATATATGAGCTTATACACAATTATACCCAATCAGAATATCAGTCTGATGAAGACTGAAATTAATATGTAATGTGAGAGGTGTTGATTTTTTCTTTTTGCCAGCAATAAAAATAAAATAAGCATTGCCAGCAAGCAAATATATTCTTTAAAACACCTCATTTAAAGTACAAGCAGTTATATTTTATGCATAGCTTTGGTAGGAATTTCAATATTTAATTCACATTTTCCAGAGTGATCTAGTGATGTTAATTTGTACTTGGCACCTAAAAGCTAGATTTTGCTGTTAAGATTTCTGATGTTAAAAGTTATTCACGTGTATTGAGAAACTGGATCCATAAAAAGGCACACAAACATTAGAGGAATATGCAAATGAACAAACTACAGATACCTACCTCCTTGACATTTATATGTTTAAAGCTTAAAAAACAGTATTCATTAATAATTGGAGACATTGGATAGGTGGAAAAGATATTACCAACCAATTAACTTATTCAATCTTAACCCTCCCGTATTTTACACAGCACTTCTAGCATTGAGCTCAGTGAGACAATCAAAGATACTGCAAATAACAGGGTGTTTATAGCACAGAATAAATTGCAGCTGTAATTTAAAGCCATCAGGACAGTGATTGTAAAAAAGCAGCAGCACAATCTAGTCTAAAATTGAACAGACAATATCTGTGGAAAATTGAACAGACAATATCTGTGGACTTTCATGTCTAAACTAATTCTACCCTGGTCTCTGGGTGTCATGTGAATTTCGTTGTATGTATATACTGTGTATATACGTACAATGACAATAAAGTTTATATATCAGGTTAATAAATGGAGTAAAGTTGTTAAGTTTTCATTGAAAGAAGAGAGCATCCTTTTTCAGTCTAATTTTTTTTATGTCAAATTGCTTATAATACATAATATAAATTTTAATCATTAATTCAACATCTTTTTTTTCTTAAGCACAATTACTGCTTTGGTTGTCGGTTGTCGTATAGCAAAGCCTGCACTTTTAATGACTTCTCAGTTCTTCTTGATCTGCATTTCAGAAGTTAACACTGTGAGAATAACATCATCCAGTTGCTATTTCAGTCATAAAAGCTGCAAATTATTGCTTGCAAGTCAAGCTTGGTGAGTTGGTTTTTGAAAAGCCAGCCAGCTATAGTTACAAATCCTGCTCAAGCTGAGAAGCTATGAAAAGAAGCATGTAGGTGAGAAGACAGAATAATGACCTGCTTCAAGAGGACATGGCTTGGGGGGTGAGAGGGGGATGGAAGACAGGGAGAAAGAGACTGCAGCCACTCACTGCAAAGCAGAGACCACCACCAGCGCTAAAGACACGGAAGACACACAGGCAAAAGAAAAAAAAAATTCCCCAAACCACATGGAAAACTACTTATGCTATACGGAAACACCAATACCTGAGTCCTTTCTTAGGCAAAGTGTTCCTATCAAGATGTGGGTCGCTGTAGAAAAGTTAAAAGAGAAAGAACTTCAGAGAAGAGCAAAAAGGGAATTAAAGGTCAGTTTGAAAAAAAAGAACACTAATAAACAACTCTGTCTTAGCACTGAAAAAAGAGAGACAAAAGCCCCTGTCAAACCAACATGCAAAAACCTAACCAGATTTAGACTCTGTTACACAGGACATGCAAACGGGACCATGCTAGATGAACTCAAACCCAAGACTGAGATCTCATATCTCAATTCAACCTTCTCCAATTGGAACTTTTCAGATGGAAATTTAGGAAAGTGGCAAGCCTAACATATCTGGGGGACTTAGAATTTTGAACGTTCTAAATACTTATTTTAATGCAACTTTTCAAGCTCATTTGGAAGTTGGACTGGCCATTTCTCTACCATAAAAGTAACTGGGACACTTTCTTTTCTTAATATGTACATATTTCAGATGAACTTTTCTCAGTAAATGTAGACTGGTCATCCCTATGACAATGTTGAAAAATTTCCTTTAAAAATACACAAAAAATACAACACTATCTCTCAACTCTCAAACAAGATTCCCCACCTAGCATCAGATTGGAATTAATAATACAATCTGCAACCTTTTGAAGGGTAAAAAGGGGATATTAGTTGCATGAACCAGAGGCGTCTATGAGTAGGATTATTTATTATTTGCTTTCAGGAAATAAGCTTAGCATTGAAATAAGCTATATTCAAATCACACCTGACCCTCTTTCAAAAACACAACTTCTGCAAGCTAGGTTTATAAATGTTCAAAAGCCTTGTTCTGAATAATATCTGCCAACAGTACAAATACTTTTTAGTTTAATGAGGGAACAAATAATAGATTGATCACATAACTAGATTCCCTTTGTAATGGAGATGGGTGGTTCCAAAATGTTTAAACAAATAAGATAAACTAGATACTCTAAAGTGAATCCTGAAATGATGCATCAAATGAAATGAGTCACAGTCTACAAGAGATTATGCCTGAAAACATAAATTTATATTTAAGCTCCCACAAGTTTTTTGCTATTCTAGCTCTAATAGAGTAACAATCACCTTTCTGGAAATCATTTAATTATGTCATTTATTAAACAATTAAATATCTCTAATAATAATAAGTTCTGAAACTTAGTAATGAAGAGTATTGACTGCAAGGTTTTAGTGCAGGAAATATAGAGAATTATATTGATTCTACCATTATAATTAATTTCTAAACATCTAATGGTAGCAATAACATTTCCAGTGTGCTTTGCTGCACATTGTTTCCATACGTTCATTCTTACAAGAAAGTACACAGAACAAAATACCAAAAGAGCCAAAAATTTCCAAAATTGACACTGATGTAAGCAACTTATTACAGGGACTAATTTCAGCCACAACAGAAGAGTTGGGGATGGAAACCAAGACAAAAGGTGAAACAACTGAAAACATGAGGGAAAGCGGCATGCCACCAGAATGCAGAAATGCTAGTGAGAGTTTAACCTTCCAGTAAAAAAACACAGAACTTTGTAAGATCCTTAAGTTTGCATTCTTAAAAAAAACATTACATTTGTCCCATGGTTCTCCAGAATAAACTGGGTCATTGCTGCAGTTAAATATACTCTCACTGGCATGTCTTTGAGTGACAGTTCAACACAGCCCAGTGAAATATACACACACTCTCCACTGAGCACAGTCTTGCACAATACACTTTGGCTTCTTAAGCATCACAATGAACCCTCCTGGATCTTGTGTATTCCACTGTCCTATGAAAGACAGCATTACCTGTCCTGCCTCCTGGGTAAAGTATTTCTGCAGAATTTGGGACTAGCAGCAGGGGAAGAGAGAGGGCTAGAAGAAGTTCAACAAGACAGAAAAACAAAACAACAACAAAAGAGAGAGAGAGGAAGATTAGCACAAAGGGAAGAAAGGGAAAGCTGTTAGAAAAAAAAAAGAATCCATTCACAGGTTGATAACAGTTGTTTTATGTTGCGAAGCCATAGATCGTTAAAAGATTCCAGGAACTGCCTAAGTCAGAGGTGTCCAACTCATGGCCCACGGGCCGGATACGTCACACATTGGCCACAGCCATCCCCGGTTTAGTGAAGAGGAAAAAGTCACAATACGTCACATGATGTCGCGAGTTTGACACCCGTGGCCTAAGAGATTTAGCAAAGTCAGGCTGCATCCAAAACAATTCAGGAAGAGCTACAGTCCTGGGTCTTCTTGGCATTAGGTTTTCTCTGTTCCTATGCAGAGATGGACTAAGATGACTCTTCCAATTGTTCATTTTCCTAGAAATAGGCAAATTCATTCATAGCAATAGCTAAAGGGCTATATGGTACTCATTCTTGTACTACAAATTGATTTCAACTACAGGTAATCCTCGCTTAAACAACTGGTTGTTTTATGACCAAAGTTATGACAGACACAGAAAAGGAGCTTTTTGGTCTGAAAAGCCTTAAAGACCAGGCCAAAGAAAATGGCCACCCTGAGGACATATGTTCACATGACCGGCAGGTCAGTTTTATGCAGTCTGCAGTCACGTGTTTCTGGCATTTTACCTCGTTTTCGGGAGGGTGGGGAAGATCACTTAATGTCCACTGTGTTTGCTTAATGACTGTCATTTTAAGTCTTGAAAATTACTTCTGATCACATGGGTGCCTTGACTTATCGCCATAAGTCTTCCATCCTTCCGAGGTGGGTAAAATGAGGACCCAGATTGTTGGGGGCAATATGCTGACTCTCTGTAAACCGCTTAGAGAGGCCTGAAAGGCCTATGAAGCGGTATATAAGTCTACTGCTATAACAACTTACAACCATAATTCTGAGCTCAATTAGGTAAGACAAGGACTATTCGTAAAATATTTAATATGTTTATATGATCCTGGCTGAAATCTAAAAAGAAGCAGTCAAGGAAACACAATTGGCTGACATACAAGCTAGATATGAAGCCTGCCTTAAATTGTGGCTTAACATAAAGCATGTTCTTTATAATTTATTTATTTATTCAATTTCTATAGTCACTCAATCCAGTAACTATAAGTGGCTTAAAATTCTCAAATTTTAAAATAAAAAAATAATTAAAAAAACATTAAAACAGTAAAAACATTTGAACTTGGTTGTTTTCTTACAGACACATCATTATCCAAACTAGGTAACATCATCAGTGATGGAACGAAGTGGGGTTTGCTCTAAATTTATATTCTAGTAGCTTGCCCTGTTAGGCTTGGTTGGGAGTGGTCCTGGAGCTTCTTTGGTTGTGCTGTTTACTATTAGCTTGTTTGGCAGTTCCTTGATTGGGATATTGTTTCCTTCTTGATTGATGGTCTGATGTTAATCTTGATGTTAATCTAATGCTGGTGGGGAGGTGTTTGGGTCTTTTTGTTCCTTTTGGCTTGTTGATTGTCTCTTTCACACAGTATGTAGATGTTATTTATGTCTCTGTGTCTATTGATGGCCCATTTGTCAGATTGCCAGGCTTCCAGAAATTCTTAGCACTTTTGAATTAGGCTTGGTATAGGATGATCATAGTTTCTTAGTTGAAATTATGGTTGAGTCTGTTGATATTTTGTGAAATTAAAGAGTTTTCAGAGTTTT